>NC_134038.1:51001957-51136957 GCF_965140245.1 Athene noctua
GAGTAAAAAGAAATTATTATACTAACGACCGGACTCCTTTCCCCTGTGTCACGGTATTTGTGGTTTTTTTTCTTTTTTTTCTTTTTTTGGAGGATTTGAAAGTATTTTCCCTGATTTGGTGCTTTTTTTTTTTTTTTTTTTTTTTTTTTTTTTGAGTGGTGGTGGTGGTGGGGATCGGGAAAGGGGGAGGGGGGCTGAAAGCTTGGAAAGTTTTGGTTGCAGCTGCCTGGACAAGGCGCTGAGCCCCCCAGCCAGCCGCCGGCGGAGACAGGGAGGGAGGGCAGGAGCGAGGGAGCCGCCGGAGGAGCGCAAGTCTTGCAGGGTCTCCTCGGTTATAAGGAAGTGTAGTTTCTTATAGGGCTGAAATTGAAACAACTTCAGCTGTTTGCTTTTAGGATGTCTCGCCGCAAGCAAGCTAAACCAAGATCACTCAAAGGTAAGTACTACCCCCCTCCCTTTCCTTCCCCCTTCCCCCTCCCCCGGCCCTCTCGCTGTCTCTCTCTCTACCTCCCGTGAACGCCGCGGTGGGCAGCCCCAGCCCCGCTCCGCCGCGCTGCGCGGCTCCCTCCGCGCCCTCTCCGCCGGCGGCACCCCCGAACAAGTAACCGCCCTCGCGGCTAACAACCCCAAAATAAAGATGGGAGGGGGGTGGGGGGTGTGTGGTTTGGGGGGGGGGTCTTGGGGGAGGGGGGGGGGACGACACCCCGACCCGAAACGGCCGGCGCGACCCGGACTCGCCGCGCTGGAAAAGTTGCCGCCGGGAGACGCGGTGACAGCCCGCTGCGGCGGCTCCGCGGCGCGGCCCGGCCCGCCTCCTCCCTCCCTCCCTCTCCCTCCTTCCCTCCCTCCCTCTCTCCCTCCCTCCGCGGGTGCGGGCAGCACCGCGGGCCGCCCGCCAGCAGCCGTGCTTTTAAAATCGATAATAAAAAAGTTGCGGCTCCCCGTCCCGTCCTCTGCGCGTGTCCCGTACCCCCGCCCCGTCCTGTCCCCGGCGGGGTCCCGTCCCGGCGGGCGAGGGAAGTTTCGGGGCGCGGGGTGGGGGTGGGGCGGGCCGAAGTTCCCCGCGCGGGGCCGGAGTTGGGGCTGTGGAGGAATGTGGCGCCGGCTGTCACGTGAAGCGGCCCCTCGCCGCCGAGGGGGCATGTGTGAGGGGCGGCGGCGGGCTGCGGGGCCAGCAGATAAACACCGGCGTCAATACATAAATGAGGGGAGCGGGACGGGGGGGTGCCGGTGCGGGGCGGTGGTGCCGAGGGGAGCGCGCCCTCCGGAGCCTCGAGTCGCGGGGACTCGTCCCGGACCCCCGGAGGAGGCGGGGGGAAGCCCCGGGACCCGGAGGAGGACAAAGGGCGGCTTGTGCGGCGTTGGCGGGGCCGGCAGCGTCCCGGCCCGGGCGCCCCCTCCTGCCCCCGCCCTCGCGGCCTGGCGCGGCCGCCCCCTCCCCGCCGGCCCGGCGGGCCCCTCGCCGCCGCCCCTCGGCCCGCCGCGGCGCGGGGTGTCGTTCGTCCGCCCGCCCCCCGAGGAGCGGGCAGCCCTTGGCCGCCCCCCGTCCCCGTCCCCACCGCCCCCTCTCCGCCTCAGGAGCCGGGAGCCGTTGGCCGCCCCCCGAGGAGCCGGGAGCCGTTGGGCTCGGCGGCCGGGCGGGCAGGGGCTGCTCCCCGCCAGCGAGCGGGGAAGGAGGCTGAGGGTGGCTGTCACCTCAAATAAACATCTCTCTCTGGATGGGCGCGTTCCACCCAGGTTGGTCTGTACATTGCAGTGAAGTTGAATAAAGCCTGGGTTGCGTCAGGTCAGAACATCTCTAAGTTGTCTACTTTTTGGGGGGGTGGGGGCGGGAAGGAGGCGGGGGGGCTGGGGGAGGAAGGCCTGCGGAACTGAGGGCAACTTGTGCGGCGCGGGGGGGCTGCTTGTGCCGGGAGCGCGGAGCCCGGCGAGCCCCCGGCCGGGGATGTGATCCTGAGCCGCTTCGTGGCTGACGGCAGGCCTTGTTTTCTTCTCGGCTAGGCTGGCGTGCACCAGGAGTTAAGTGCCTAGAAACCAGCGCAGCTTCATAGTTAGAAAGCAGGAGCGGGGTCTGCTTTTATGGACTTGTCCGGGAGGACCTGGCAAAAAACTGCACTCCCTTCGTTTTGAAACAACTCTTTCCAGGAGTTCCCTCTTCAAAGTCTTCCTGTTGACTTTAGTGAGCTTTAGACCAGGCTTTAATTTTTTTTTTTCTTCTTTATTTTAAACGCTCCAGATATTTTAAAAGGGAATAAAGGGCGCCTTGAATTTACTGCTTTACCTGCTGCTGCCGTCTGTATCTAGTTTACCGAAGTTTGCGCGGTTCAGTAGTGCTTTTGTTTGGCATCTTGTGAAGAACAAACGAGCCGCTCTTCCCTTACCTTTTAAAAATGATACCACAATGAAAGTTCTGTTGCTTGGGCGCGCACTTATATTCCGAGCTTCCCAGGGAGGATTTATTTACGTGCGCATAAGAGTTTTGGAGCCAGTAGGAGAGCGACCAATTAACCATATTTGCAAGAAGATGCTGGGAAACTTTAACTGCAGGCTAGGCTTAGACCTCCAAGTATTAAGTGCAAAGGAATAAGCGTTCAGAATTAATTGGGAAATGGAGGAAAGTCTTCTCCTGCTAGACATTGGTCATGGTTTTACTCTGGTTTATTTGTTAGCTGCGTTACAGAGAGGAGGTTAGTTTCAAATATCTTCTTGTAAACATCACACTTAATTTAAAACAAAAGATACAGCTTCCATTTTATGTGGAGGTATGGGCTTTGCCTTTCTTACTACGTAGTATCAGTAGCCTGAGAGTCCCTAAAATGAGAAAACAGCAACATTGTACGATTCAGATGGAGTAGCTTGGATTTGCTGACAATAAACTACTGTCTTAAGAAAACCGCTTAATGTTCAGGGTAGAGATGATAGAGATTTCTTTACAGTGTCTTATTTACTATTTTTCAACTAAAACCAGGCAGTAAATCAATCATCAAATGTAATTACTGCTGCAGTAATTACCTTTGGGGAGTAGGTTATCATTTTTGGTGGCCTTTGTTCAAATATCTTTTTCATTTTCCTGTTTTATTTTCCTTGAATCATGTCAATTTCTGAGTGGATTAATAGTATTCCAGAAGCAGTCCGATTGTAAGATTTCTGAAAGGGCTAATAATGTGATTTATCTGGGAAGTTGAAAGATGCTTGCACAGACATAGCATTTAAATTCATTGATAAGAGTCTGCCCATCAATTATTACATCTTCGTTTTTAGTGAACAATCAAAAGCTGTAACTAATGTTGCGAGAAGTTCAGCTGTAATTCCAATGCATCATTTATTTAAAATCCTTATTTCTTAAGTATTACTGATTCAGTCAGTACAAAATATAGTTCTACAGTTTAAAAATAAACAGTATTTTAAATAGCTTATCTGAAAAACTATTCTTTGAATGTATGTAAATGGGTTATTTAAACTCATGAGTGCTGTTTTACATCTAAATAAAATATGGAGTTACGCATTACATTTCCAATTTGTCATGTACTTAGCAACCCTTTCTGGGAGGAAGATATAAGAGATATTTTTGATATGTCTGTCACTTTTGATAACTTAATTTGAAACTTATATCTTAGGGGAATACTGATACAAGGCAGGTAAATACATTAAAACAAAATGACAATTGAGTTTTTTATATTGTATGCATGAAACTAATGTTCATCTGAAATGGTGGGTGTTAAGAACTTTGCTAATGACTAAATTTCTTCTATTTCTTGAAAATACACTTTTTTGAATTACCCTGGTTTCTGTTTACATTCCTTTTCTATCTCTTTTTCTCTCCCCCCCCCCTTTTTTTTTTTTTCCCTGTTTTGGTTTCTTGCCAACTTTGGTCTGACTGTCCCCCAGCTCTTGGTGAGGATTGCATCTCAGGTTTGGATCTAGGGAAGAAAAAAGGCATGGCTAACATTAGATAAGCCCCTTTACTATTTAAGAATAGTAAAAACATCTTTCCAAGCAAAAATAAGATTTTCTGGGAAAAGCACTGTCTCTTACAAATATATTACAGGGTTGTGGCAAAAAAAAAAAAAAAAAAAAGTCTCAAAAGGAGAATAAATTATTTAACTTCCCCAAAAACCTGTAATTTGAACATCTTATTTTACTTTATGAAGGAGGAATTAAAGTTCAATTGCCAGGTTCTTCTAGGCAGAGGAAGGATCAGTTGCATCAAACTCATCAGTCCTGACCTATATTTCATTCTACTGATTCATTTATCCCGTTTCCTTGGCTAGTTTCAGAAAAAGCAAAAAAAAAAAAATCTATTAGGTATCATTGACCTGATCAAAATCACCTAATGCGTTTGGTGGGGGAGGGAGGATAGCGGGAGAAAAGCAGGTGGGGAAAGATAAGTCAGAGATTCGATACTCGGGTAGAAGCCCCGAAAGAGCCACTGTGCAAATGAAGGGTATTGAAGAACAGCAATTGGTATGACTCCTTAAACTCCTAACACCTAAGGGCAATGCCATTCCCTAAGTAAAACCGTGCTGGAGACCCCCTGAGATGAGAAAGCAAGGGCAGGGGAGAGAGCAGCTCGTTTGTATCGTGTTTAACTTGGCCATTTGAATGGTGAACCTTTTTTTGTGACTTGGCGTGCTTTGTAGGTATCACACTTAGGTTACTGACCGCCTCCCCCCTCCCTCCCCATTCTGGTTTATGGGATTTTAGTTTTGGGAGGGCTTGAGTTTTTTCCTTCTGCCCTTACTACCGGCTTTTGATGAGAAACTTTGTTTAAAAACAGTTACAAAAATATAGTCACTTGCAAAGAAAACTTGATGTTCTTTATACAAACCTGAATGAAAATGTAGTCCTATTAAATGTTAAACCTGGGTTTCTCTAAGCTAAAGCCAGGTAGTATTCATTGTGCTAAAGTCACCCGTGAAAAATCACTGAAATTGTAGGCGTTAGATAAGCCATCACAAGGAAACCAGAACTGTCCCACACATTTAAAAGAAGCGCCGGATCTCTGGAAGTGATTTCTATTTGAAAAAAAAAAAAAAAAAAGAAAAGAAATACTTTCTTATTACTTTAAAGTAAATTTTTACTCATTGTAATTTTGTATCCCACATTGGACTGCAGAAGTAAAATTACTGAATGTTAGATCCTAGAAAGATGAGAAGGAAAAATTTATCGGCTATATTTTACTAATATATCTATGTTCTGCTTAAAGAAGGCTTGTATCTTGAAATATTTTGGCAAGCCCAGAGTGTCTCTTAAAGTTGTTCCTTCTTTTTGAGGAAACCTAGGTACTCTTTCCATCCCGACTGAATTTACAACTGCAACTCAATTCATGCAAAGGGTTGGTGAACTTAATAAATGTACCTGTGTTTTAATGTGACTTGTTTTTTTCATTATAAATTCGAAGCAAAAGGATGTTTTTCGTACAGAGGTGCAGGTGGTGGTGTGTAGTACCAAGGAAGGTAAAACAGTAGTGGATTAAAACAAAAATCTTATTTAATAGCAGCAATAGTTTAGAAAGAATCTGACATTCGTATCCTCTTCAAATGGTAGGCTTTACTGTGGATCTGTCAACTATTTGAATGTTTATTCTCAGCCCCAACCCTCCCCAGCTTCCAAATTGCATGGACTAGACTTGAAAGTCATTAGATTGTCTGCTGATTAGACTATAATCAATCCAGCATAAACAAAAACAGCAATTAGTATTGGCATGGTTTCTGTGAACTTGACATAGAGTTTCAGTATTGCCAGTCCAAAGAACTTTTTCTGAACGGGCCGTTTTCAGGAACTATGTTATTTTGGCATCATCATTTTATAGGGAGGGAACAAAAAATTCATAAGATTCCATTTGGCCTTGAAAAGCAAAAACATCTGTTTGATGCATGAGTGGATTGCTGGCTTCTATTTGGCCATCCAAAAAAGGGCAAAAATTAAGATATCGAACATGAAAGAGTACATGAAAAAAACAAATTACAAAGAGGATTTAAGATTAGCATCTTTTTATAATGCAGGCTATTTATAGTGTTCCCTTTTTGACTTGCCAAAGCAAGCCCCAGCTCCTTTATATATTAAGAAAATCCGTAACAACAAAACTGTTCCTAACCTTTAGTAATACTCATTGACTTTGGCAACGCATAGCGGTATCGATGGTCTTGATTAGCTGAAGGGTTACAATAATGCTACCCAGTCGTTTTTGGGGACAGCGTGAGTTCTATCGACCATCACCATCTCCTTCTTAGGAGCAGGTACTATTAGGAGTGAACATGCAAACAGCTGCATCTAAACAGCTACCGGTTGTACTCCTGCTAGTTCTCATAAAGGTGAAATCTTGTGACAAAGGCAATCTTAAGAGGCTTAGATATGCTGCAGGTTTGATTTGGTTTGATTTTGTTTTCCTGAGTTTATGTTAAGTTGTGTAAGAAGGGAAGCTGTCAGTATGGAGGCACTTATCTGACATGTGTAGGGTAACGTTACCCGCCATGATCTAAGATGTCTTGAAAGGCTTTATGTCGCTCTGTAATTCATTAAGTCTAATTTACAACTACTTTAGTAGCTCTCATTTCTTTGTTCTGAAGCACTATTCAGTATTTTGAAACTTGCGCGTTTTGGAAAAAAGTCTTCCTTTTGAATATTTGTACATGAGGAAAGGATGTAGAAGAACTGTTAACATTGTATGTAGATCATATGGATTCAGTGTTTTTTCTGTGTAAAACACTGAAAATAAGATAATTGGAATTGTTTTTTAAGATTGATTAAAATACAATATAAACACTGATACCTTAAGACAGACCTCTTAGCATCTCTTTCCAGCTGTATTTTATGGTTTCCGTTGGGAATCTGTAGGGCTACCTGAGCTCAAAATCAGCCCCACCTGGGGGTGGGGAAAATGTGCTATTTCACTTATATCAGAACTGTGGCATACTATGTATGTTTTTTCCCCAAAGGGACAACATACAGATCTACAAAGGATTGGGCTTGTTTTGTTTGGTACTGTGAAAATGTACATGTCTGTTTTCAAATATATTCTGTAGTGTGTTACTACAAAGCATTAAAGTTTTTCAGTTGCACTCTTTTACAAAAGTCAGATAGCACAAAAGCAGCTTTTAAATACTTCTAAATCATAATGAAACAGTTGGCATAGGATTCTGACAAAAGATGAACATGCAGAAGACCAGAAGAGGTGGTGAGGTTTGTTTTTGTCTTAACTTTAATTTTTGACAACTTGGGTTCTATTTCACCTCAAGTGTGAGTAATTATGCTAGTTTAGCAGTTATTAGAGATGAAAGAAATTCTGTTAGATATGAGTCTCCTAAACTTCAGTAGCTTTAGTTTTAGCCAGGATAATGATCAAGGAGTAGTTAGCCATATGCCTAGGGACTATGCTGTAGCAAAAAAAAGATAGGGCTGATCTTGGGGGTATCCTTGTTACAACATGTTATAATTAACATTTTCATTCAGCCCTCCTACTTTCCAAAAAAATCTGCTTTATGTTCTTCTGTGCGCACATTAGTAAGACTGCACAAAATTGCCCTCTTCCAATTGGTTTTTGAACCAGGTCCTTTGTCCTCAGTATTTAGTCTTAGTTAATACTGGTCACTTTTTTTCCCCCTCACTTCACATTCCTTTAGTTTCAAACACTTTTTTTTCCCTCTCTACTGCATAATTATGGAGAAGAAGATGTAGAGGATTTTTTTTTCCCCCCTCCTTTTTCAGGATTTAGTCCAGGTTATCCATGTTCTTCTGGTGTGTGCACATTTGAGCCTTTTAGATTCTCCTTCAGCTAGAGTGATGTTGTGCATGCTATCCTGCAACTTTTATTTGTACAGTTGAATCCATATAATGTGTACTCAGAAGGGTTATTACTTACCAATTCTGCACAATTAATGCCCAGGGAAATTTTAGATTTTTGGGGGGATGTGTCTTCATTGTGTTTTTTTCCCCTTTTTTTTTTTTTTTTTTTTTATCATGGGAGTGGGACAGAGGGGTGTTTTTTGAGTAAGTGATTCATCTAATACTTTCACTTTTAAATATAGGTGCAATTAGGTGTAATTTCTCTTTTTAAGGTGAGGATTCTTAGTCCTTCAAGATTTTTTAAAGTCATTTATGTATCTGTTCATATAGTGTCTTCCCCACCCTCATTTCTTCTTTTTTAATGTGATAGGGCCTTACTATGGTTCTTTAAAGTATCAGTAATAACTAGTTAGCCTTCTTACAAATTTGAAACAATCCTGGTCATTAGTTAATCATCCTCTTGACTGAAGCAGAACACCTTTTTTGCCCTGAGGACGAATGCACAGGATAGTGAGGGTATTGGTGTCTTCCCTCCTTTCCAAACCCCATTTTTGGAGAGTTTATTCCCATGTCAGGCAATAACCTGGAAGAGGAATTTTGTCCTTACCAAACAGGAAGTTCAAAATCTCTCTCCTACTACAGATGCTGTGTTACACACGAGTGTGGAAAAGCTAGAGCACTTTTAAGACTAAATGTCTTCGTTAACTGCACAATAGATGGCTTTTGAATACAGTCCCTGAAACTTGTGCCCTTACTATTATTAGGTTTTGTTTTGCCAGGAAAATAGATTTCAAACAATGCATTCCATTATAATTGATTTTTTTAGTTTTGATTTTGTTTTTCATTTCTTTTGGTAACCTATCAAGTTCAACTTCCATTATTGACTCATTAACTTCTTGAAAGGAACTTTAAAAACAAAAATAAAATACCTGCTGTGTTGCTGGACTGGGTGATGTGATGTAGTGAGGCAGTGTCCTTGGGAAGACTAGGCTATGCTTTGATCAACAAAACTTTCTCTGGCACTGAATGATGATAGCTGTTTTGTTTTGGTTTTTTTTTTTTGTTGGGTTGTTGTTGTTTTTTGTTTTTTTGTTTTTTTTTTTCCAGAGTCAAGTGAATTTCTAACTTTGATAGTGGCAGTAGGAAGGAGGAGGGGGTGGGGAAGTTAATTATTTTCCACCTCCAAAGAATACAATTGCAAGGAAGGAACTTTCTGATTCACTGGTTCCAGGACAACAGGATGTCAAGATCCATGCCTGATGTAACATTTTCACTGTGAAGATGGGAGGAGGAAATAGGGTGCTATTGGTCTGTGCATGCAGCCTCTGGGAAGGGATCCTGTTACGTGAGTTATAAAGAGCTAGAGCATAGGAAAACATTTGGTCTGTGATTTCTGGTGAATCTGTTGAGCAGAAGACTTGCTTGCCAGATACAAATGTAAATCAGTGAAGAAAGGTCAGAAACCTCTAAGGCTAGGTCTAGAAAAAAGGGCTTGCATGCTGCAAGATGCTAGTACTGCAGTGCTTAGTTTACAGGTGCCTGGTTGCCTAGTGGAATAGTCAATTTGCATGAGGCATTTGGATTATTTATATAATTCCATAGGTATTATATGTATCTTCTATAGGTTTAGGAGTTTACGTTTTTGAGTAGGAACTACCTTAAGGAGACAAACCTGTAAGGAATAGTGAATCTTACCTCCTTCCCTGTTCTAGGTGTGGGTGACTTAGTGCAGTAGGGTATCTCACAGCAGTCACATATCTGATCCAGCCTTTTGGAGATAGGGAACAGGTTGAAGGAAGTGAGGGGTTGTGCTGCTGCTCTTCCTCTCCCCTTTACTGAAGAGGGAGAGTTATTTGCTCTGCTAGAATGTGAGAGGCGGGGGTTCTGTTCTGTGCTTTGTCTAAGAGTGTTTGAATCTGTATCTCACAGGGAGTACATCAGTCATTACACAGCAGCATATTGTGCTATGAGTGTGAGTTGCCCTTTTATTTTTGTCAATTATGTTTCCCTTTTCAAAAGCGTAATTAAGTATTTGTTGGACGAGAGGGTGAGAAAGAGCACTCATACACAAGACTCATGGCTCTAATGGCTTGAGTACCAATGAAGAAAGAGGAGACCTGGATCCTGGTCTGCCAAGTACTTACTGCAGTATTACTTCTGATGGACTATTTCAGTGAAACAATACCTGGAGTCCATGTGTCCCACTTCCCATGTGGGTGCCCTAACCACAAGTCTAAGGTGTTGTGCTAATTCTCCTTCTTTCCAGTTCACTGAATATTGTAGATGAGGTATGGAAGCTTCAACAGCAATAAATGAGTGCACCTCAAGTCTGAGGGTAAGTGCTCTTTCTTAGGAAGCTCATGACATGACTACAAATCCTTCTGACAGAGAAGAAAGTTGAGCTGGTGCCACCCACATCCTGGGTGAGTGATCTAACTAGTGCGTGTGGGCAAGAGGGGGAAAGCAAGAGGTATTTCAATGCGCACATTTTCTGCCATTATCTTGTAGCAACCAGGGAATGGTATGTAAACTCTGAAGAACCAGCCCATAAGACTGTGTCCAAAGCCAGGGAAGGCAGGAGAATATTTAATCTTCCACTAGCCAGCTGCGGTGGGGCTTGGGTTTGATTTCAGTGTTGAGCTGCACAGCACTGAGAAAGCCTGGATGATAAAACTGTAGATACTGCCTGCCCTGAGTGGCATCTAAGCAGAACTGACAATTTAGAGGCAACGTCTCCTCACTAGTTTTGGGGCTTCTAAGCTCCTTTGTGGATATAGACCAGAGTGCTGTTCTACATGATGGAAAGTCATCTAGAACAGAGCAGAGAGTTTGAGAGATCAAAAAGAAACTTAAAAAACCCTGGTACACAACAGATGGAGATCTCTGGTAAATCAGGGGTAATCTCAGTTGAAAGGAGGTGGGTTTTTTGACTCAGATAAATGTACGTCTTTAGCTAATAGATCTAAAGCATGCATCTGTATTTTGTTTTGCTGTTGGAATGCTATTACACAACCCAAACTCTTCAATTTAAGTGCCTCATTTTAAGCAGATAAATAAATGACTTAACTTTCAAAGGCAATGATCATCTACTGTAACCTTTACTGTAGGTCCTCATAGCCCTTCCTTACATCACCTGACCTCAGATTTGTGTAATGTTGGTTACTTTGAGATTCTGTGATCCATGCGTCAGTTTGATTCAAATTGCTCTCTTGCTGAGTTTAGGCTTTTGTAGACATTGTTTAATGAATTTTCTCTCTTCTAAGCACAGATGAAAATAGAGGTCTGTAGAGTACCAGAAATTATTGGTTATGTCCCTCTGAGCTTAGGTGATACATAGTTTCAGTATACAGAGAGGAATCACTCTGAAAGCATTTTTGTTAAGTATTGGGTTTGGTAATTAGGCTTAAAATTTATCTTAGCCTCCTAACTTCTGTCTTTCCTCAAAATAGACTTGATGCTCACAGTCATATTGTCAGTAATGGAAGTGGAATACTCGGTTTAAGACAGGCAGGACAGCTGAAAGTCATCAACCTGGTACTGAGAATTGACTTGCAGAGAGATTCCCTCTTACTTTGCTAATTCTCACTATGGTCCTCAATTGGACTCGGAGATCCGTTATAATCTGTTACATTGCATGATAGAGAGTCTTAGGGATGTCTGGAATTTACTTGAGGTTTATAAAAAGCTTTAAGGTTCTTTGGAGAAAAGTACTTTTCAAAATCTATCATACCATTATTGGTTTACTTTAAACAATAAAAATATGAGTATATGTAGATGTGCCTTAATCTGGTTAAAAGGTGTATGATTAGGGAGGCAAAGTTTGCATTCTGGGCAGGATTAATTAATTTACTACCTCAACTATGCAAAAAAAAGATACAGCACCCCCACCCCACCCCGTAGCTTTGGGGAGGTTTCTGTAGAATTCTCCCTCTGCTGCAGGAAAGAGCATCTTCTGCCTTTTCTGCACACAATGTTATGTAAAACTGAATGTCTTTAGGCTGTCACATTTGGATACCGTCATTCTTGAGATCAAGGGTTGGAAGAATATCCAAAGGATTTCTTAAGCACTTAAGTGTATTTATTACTTTTATGTTTATGTGCTGCCTAGGAAAATACTTTATTTTAGCATAAGAATAATATTTTCCAACCACTGCAGTCTAATTGGGAACTCCTAATTCAGTCTTTCTACAAGAACATTAGGGGAAAAAAAAACCCAGGCTCAGTGTTGGGACAGACTAAAGAGAGGAGTAAAAAATATGAATGCTGAGAGGGGCTTTGTCTTCTGGAAATAGCAAAGGCAAGAAGAAAAATGCTTTATATAACAGGAATCTTTTAAGGAAAATAATAATTTCCAATATCAAGAGAACACTGTTACAATGCTAGGGAGGTAGAAATAGGAAAAGGAGTGTGTCACAGCACAAAGGAAAACAAATCAGAAATACAAATATTCATGCATATGATTAATTGGATTTTTATACAGTTGTGGCTACACACAGAACTAATTTTCAGTAGAGTTCTGGAATGTAGATATTTGAAATGTTAATATGCAAATGTATTTCTTTTTCCAACTCTTCTCACACTGAAGTCATTGGGTGCATATATACATTTGGGAGTCAAAATGGTAATCAGGTTTCTGGCTAGGAGCTGATAGATGTGTACTGATACCAGGTGAAGCTGTTCAGAAAACAATACTTTCTTAGTAGTTTTGAGCTTTGATGAATGTCAGTTATCTTAAAGGATATTATGAAGCAGTCTGAAATGGTTGTTGACTTCCAGGAGTCACCCCCTGAATTGCTGCTTGCATGTGTGGCGTAGCCAGGTGTGAAATCCTGCGCTTGCATGTGTTGGCCAAAAGAGTTTAAAAGATGAGTCTTAGAGCACCAGTGGTACTTAGGGAGAGAAGAAAGTGGAGGCAGGTGTAGCCTGAGCATGTGGTGCATTGACATGAGATCCTGCATTTCATACTACTCTGTAACTTCTTTAATTTCAGGTTTGTATTTTGACTGAACCCTTATGGAGATGTGTTTCCACAGCACGTTATTGTGAAGTGTGAAACATCTTCAAAATCCATTGACTTTAATAGAGTTAGAGGATACTCTGCACCTCCTCTAACTGTCTCTTAAATTTGCTTTCTGCTATGTGATTAATCTGTCTAATCATACTTAATATCTACCTGTAGATGATGGCAGTATGAATGCCCTCTTGGTTTTTATGTGGCTGTGAGGAGGAGGGAAAAGAAAAGTACAGAGATACTTCCAGAAATTACAGTCATTTGTAGGTACTGAAATAATGGCACACACGTTTTATTTCTGTTCTGTCTGGGTAACTCGGTAAATTGTGTATTGATTATGCTAATACAGCTAGTGTCTCTATTACTTGTCTGCAGAAATTATTCAAACATGTAGATTGAAGATGCACTTGGCAAAGTTACTATCTTAAGAAAAGGCTTTTGTGCAAAGATGGCTTTAAATTGAATTACTAATCATATGCTAATGGAAATGTATAGATTAAGTATTGAATTATAGGAAATGCAAAGTGCAGGTTAAAAATACATATTCTAAACTTCCTATCCTGACAGTCTTAGTTGCTATATTAGGTTTATTTTCACATCTCTCAAGGAATATGTTTTAGGAAGGAATAAATCAATAGCAATCTATTTTTATAGTTTATTTTGGGGTATGTGGCTTCTTCTGCTTTGTTTAACAAGCTGAAAAAAGGCTCAGGCATTTGGGGCAGTTTTCTTTTTAAAAATTTATTAACCCACCTAGACTAGAAGAAAATAGACTTTTTTCAATTATCTTTTGCTTTTATTTTATTATGGTTTGTAATAGCTCAGAAGCCATAAATCTTAGCCAGATTTCTCCAAAAGGCTTCCCTTTCAGTGAAAATGTCCTTTTTCACATTTCTAATTTTATCCATTTCTTTTCCATACAAGGTTTTTCCCAGGCATCAACTAGAAATGACTTGTGCTCTTCCTTAGGGTACTAAATCTACAGATTAACTTTTCAGTGAAGGGGAATCCTGGTTAGTCAGTAGAATATGAATGAGATTTTGCAAGCTAGAAAATTTGTGTATATTTTGTACTAACTTTATAGAATAATCTCTCTCCTTTATAGGCTAACCATGTGTCCCTTGAAGAGACTCTTAAGCAAGAGGGGTGAAATCCTCATTGATCAGCAGGTGTTGCTGTAGAGCAGTCAGGAGATTAATTCTATTTTTAGGACCTCTATAACAAAATTCCCACAGGTTTTCCTCATTGGCTGTCCGTGATGGTACTACTTGATTAGTTGGTTGTTCTGGTTTTTTGTATTGGGGGTTTTTGATTTTTTTTTTGTTGTTTAAAAAGGAATAGTTGGTCTTAATGTTGACATTCAGCAGGCTAAGCATGAGAGGTGCTCTGAACTGGAACCAGAGTTTGTCTTGGACACTGACTGTACCAAAGCTGCAATGTCCTAACCTTTCACATAGATACAGCTTCAGTTTAGAGATATGATTTTTGCAGTAAAATTTTAAAAGCTGGTATCTGTCCAACCCACAAGCTTTTATAATAGGAGATAGAACTGACATGCTGGAATTCTGTTTTCCCTTACTGAGTTTTTTTTTTTTTTAAATTGCTCTCAAGAAGTGTGGTGCCACAGTTGTTGTGGTGGTCTGGTCTTTTTCCGAAATTTTATTATTCAGGGTTCCTATATGTTTTGGTTTTTGAAAGCTGCATTGAGAAAACATGTAGTAGGGCCTTGATGGTTTCTTATTTTAAGGAATGGATAAGTCAATTGAGAAATATTTCTACAGCTAACAAAACAGGTGACCTGTGGTCATAAACGCATGGTTGTGGGGAGAAGGAATATTGTTGCTTTCATGACATTGTTTCAAATGTATCTAGAAGTGCTGTTCCGCAGTAGCATCACCTATTCATAGTCTGGATTCATAAGCTATTGGTTTGATTTCCTGAGGCCTCTCCTTTTACTAGTATTCTGTGACTTTGTTACCTAGAATTTAGCTTAGCTTATGCTAGGGTGTGGCATATGCTGTAATGACGATGACATCTGTATGTACAATTACAGTCCTAGAGTACTGGTAATTTTGATGTTTGCGTTAATAATAGTGCATACATGATACTGTTTTATCTGCATATCATCCTTATGGCTTTTTTTTAGTTACGTTTCATGCTAGTGCTAGAGAAATGGTTTTAGTTAGCAAAATTTAGAGCATCTCTCTATGTAGGTTCTGTTTAAAGTTGCCTTCCTCTCCTGAAAGAAAATGGTATAATATTTAAGGGAAGTTAATGTTGGCTGCATGTCACATTTACCTTTCATAGTCAGGTGAGTTTAACAGTGGCCTAAGAGCTGAAATAGCACTGAAGTTTTCAGAATTTGATTGTGGAAAGGCATAAAATGCTAGTCAAGAGTTTACCTGATGCTACCAGCTGCAGCTAACTTAATGTAACAAATACCCATGCTCGTTGGAGGAATGATCTAATGTATTGCAAAGGAAAATGAGATGCTATTTTGTAGTTGATTTGTGCTAATGCTAAGATTTCCCTAACTCTGTGGGTTTTGTGGGCTAGTTTTCTTAATCCTTTTACCATATTTCCCCCTAAATGTGGTTTTAATTTTCCTGAGAAATATGTCACTCTTGTTGAATATTATTAGCAACTCTTTGTGCCGTGGCCTGTTGTGACCTACTTGTTTCTTTTGTGACTGAGAATCCTTAAAGGGGTTGATCAATGGTTTAGAAAGATGCTAACAGGAAAGTTAACCTGCTCTGATACTGGTTTCCTTTTTTTAGTGTAATAAAGACATAGCGGTCAGCTGTTGTTGAAAGCAAACCTCAGCGCTCTCAGAATTTTCAGATCCCTAGAGTTAACAGGGAAGTTTTAAGCATTTGGTTTCACAAGACATACACTGTCGTGTTTTCACATTACAAAACTGCATACCTGAAAACCATTTGTTAGGCAGTATCAGTGTTTCCTTTTTCCATTTTAAGGCATAAAAATGTTTGATGTACCTCTCAGCACTGCGAAGCTGAACACATTTCAGTGTGCAGTCACTTCTGACTAGCAGTGAGAGATTTGGGTACTGCAGCTGGTGGCAGCAGACAGTCAGTACTGAAGAGCAGAAAAGATGAGATCTTGCATTTTGGTTTGCATAGCCTTACAAGTGGAGATCTGCTTCAAACAAGCAGATCTTGTTTACTTCTTAGTAGGTAGCTGCTATTTTAAAGTTTCCCACTTGAGAATCAGTTCTTGAAAAGTTCAGGTTTGGCCATCTCAATTTCATCTTGAAACTTAAAAAATGATAGCATTTTTAAACTGACTTTCTGGACTGAATTGTGACATGTATGGTGGTTGAGGATTTCACTGGTAGATAACAGATATGTCTGCAATCCTTAGTAAGGTTTATCAGTAGGTACTGATGACCAAGGTGAGTTTCCTCTTGAGGGATGGAACGGTGGACTCATTTTTCAGTATTAGAGCTTGTTCTTCAGAACATTTTTTGGAAATAGATCAACAGCTGATGGTGGGCATAGACAGGGTCAGGTTGGGCTGCTGCAGAGGTTTCACTGGGGCCTTTAAGGGGGTCACAAAAGGTGGTGTTTGTTTTGGTTTTCTTTTTTAAACTGCATACTAGTTGTATCCATTATTGTCTTGCTTTACTAACGAGTTTTACTGATCTGTGCTGCCCTAGTGAAAAATCTTTCTATTTAGTTTAGTTTGTGTTTGACCATGTGTTCCGTGAAACTCAGATTTTCATGAGCTTTTCCCATTGCTTTCTTTGTCTGACCAGTTTCCTTTAGCTGTGAGGACTGCTGGGATGACTGCTTCAGCATAACAAAGAAAATCATACAGTCTTATCACAGCTGAAGTACTGGTAACTTCACGTCAGCAAAATATAAGTTCAGTTGAAACAGTCAGCTCATAAAATTGTATTTTGTGAAATACTTGACTTACTCCAGGGCCGGGGAACTATCAGATCTCTGTTGATGAGTGTGCTTACTAGCCACAGCTCCGGGACAGAGATAGAGATTGTTTAGAGTCTTCCAGAGATTGTATTTGACTCTTACTAATATATGCACTGTGTTTCAAGTTTCTGGTGTCCTAAGAGTGTCCTTATGAAAACTGGTGTTTTTTTTCTAGAAACTCAGATTCTAGAAACAACCAGTTGTATGAAGCCTTGGGGTTGGCGGAGGAGGAAAAGAGGTACCTGTGGAGTGTGTATATGTATCTCTTCTTTTGAATATATGTCTAGATTTATATGTGACCCTAAGTGTTGCACTCTCTTGTCCCAAGAACCAGGAAAAGTACCCCAAATCTTTGGGTTTTAACTCAGTTGCATGATTATTTTTTTGAGTTCTGAATTCTTGGGAGTGGAAATGCTGCAGAAGTGCAGTCTTTCCCCTTTCAGCTTTTTCCCCTGTGGAGGGAGAATGAATTCTTTTCTCTCCGCTGTTCTCTGACTCAAAGAACTCAGTCTTTGGGAGAACAAAAAGGAAATGGTTCTGCCTTTTAGCTCTTCCCTTACTTTTACTTTGGGAGAGTCAATCCTACTTAGGCATCGTATCAGAGCATATGAGAACAGCTCTCTAATTTTTCAATGTAGCAGCAGAATGGCTCTTGTTAGGTTCACTCTTGCCCAACAAGTTTTGAATAGTGAATCTGACAAGAATTGTATTGTTTTTAGTTCTACTGCTCTGGAAAGCTGTGAGCCAAGGGAAAGATGCTGGCATGGTGTATACAGTAAAACAGCATGGGGTTAGTTCTCCTTTGCAAGGCTGTCTGCACTGCTGAGATGTTTGCTACTGAATATAGGATTATTATATTTTTTTTAAAGCTTATATATGAATTAGCACGCACACCTCTCCCGTCTGCCAGGAGAAGGCTTTCTCTTATCCATGTGGAGTGAGTAGAATCTTAAAGCCCAGAATTATTCCCATTTAGTTCCATAATCAAATATAGTAGAGTGCATTGAAGACAAATATCCCAGAGGAAATTTGATTTGGTTTTTTAAGCCATGAAAACGATTTGGTCACTCTGTTCTCAGATTTGTAGTTCCATACAGCAATGTATTCTGTTTTGGTCTGGTCTTACACTTTCGCGCTTTGCAGTGCAGCTTTTCTTGCCCATGTTGTACAAGCATTACTGGCTTTCAGAACTGAAGCTGGTGTAAAGATGCTTGAAACACTTCAGCTACCTACCTAACATCTTTTTTTTTTGTTTTGTTTTTGTTTTGTTTACCTTTTTCTGACAGTAGAAGAAAATGAAACAGAGGACCAGCAGGCAGGTGTGGGACACACAGCCGCACAGACTGGTAATGCTGAATTCCTTCATTAGTGCTTGCTTACTGTTTGACAACAGTGTGAGGGATTTTTGTATCGGGGTGTTTTTGCAAAGCCTGCACACTTCTTTCTCTGTTTCAGTTTAGAATGCATTCTTGGGGCTTGCAATGGAAAATAACATTCCTCTCCCCTCACCGTTCAATTCCTGAGAATTAGAAACTGCCTTTTGTAGGTCAGCCAACGGAAAGTGAGATGCTTCTAAAGTGCAGCATGCTTCTCTCTTTTTTTTTTTTCTTTTTTTCCCCCTTTTAGGTTAAAAATAATCCTTCTCTACATCCTTTACATAAAACCCCACCCTATGCCATTTCAGATAAAATTGAATATTCATTCCACTTAAACTATTTTCATATTTGTAAAATATGTGGATAAAGGTAATTTCTTTTAGGATTGTTGTATAATTTCTTACCAGTCAGGAGTTAATTAAGGGCTCCTTAATTTTAAATCAGTGAGACTGGGTGGACAAAGCTGTTGTTTGAGTCAGCATCACAGGGATATTTACTGTTATGAAGAAATAACTGTTAATTCCCAGTAACAACAAGGGTTCTTTTATTCTCCAATATGATCCTGAGAATGCAAGAAATGCTTCACTTCTGTCTTTGGTACTGATTCTGCAGAGTTTTATCTGAAGAGCAGGACTGACTCATCTGAATAGTCTCATTCATTCAGCTGAGGTCACCTTTTGGAGTAAGGACTGACTCTGTAAGGATATTCCTAGAAGGCTAGTCATCTCTGAATACATGTAGGTAATTTGTTTGAGAACAGTTGGAGTTATTCCTCTTATGAAGGTGAAGAACACAGTTATTATTTTCTTCACCTAGAAGACTTTTTATTTCTCTTGTGTGTGTGTCCTGTGGGTTTGTGTTTGGTGTTTGGTGCCTTTTATAGGTTCTAGCAGCTCTGCACATAAAATGTATTGTTTGAAAAGAGGAAATAAAAGTGAGAGTTCTGCTTTTTAATGGGAAATTTCTCAAACTCTTCTGAAAGTACTTATCTCTCCATTTAGCTACCTGCAAACTTATACTGCTGTAGACACATGAAGTTGAAAAATAGAGGACTGCAAAACTTGGTATCAATATGACAAGGAATGATTGCTTTTCTGCATTTTTTTCTTAAAATAATTCTCAATGGCTAAGTTGTCTTTCTGGTTATTTATTTCCCATCATGTCCTGTGTTGTTCTCTGTCTGCTTCTAGGCAAGATTTAACATTCTGTGTTTCCCTATAGCAAGAATGCAGTGCTGATACTAAAAACAAAAAACCTTCAGATAGAGCAAGCAGTACAGAAGGCCCACACTGTGTACACACTGCCAGAAGTTTTTATAGTAATACTTTGTATCTAAGCTCTGGCTCTAACCATTAAATGTGCTTTTTATAGAGTACCAAGTTATAAATGTAGTGCAGCTACGGCATATTAATCTTACTGCAGAGATTTAATGAGGCAGTTGTTTTGCGATGGACACTATTGGGAGCAGAGAGCAACAGAGTTTTACTTTACCACTGAGCTGAAGAAATATTCCTTGCCTGGTAATAATTATAACCACATGATCTAAGTTTTCCTTTCTTTTGCCAGCATTTTTCCATGCAGAAGTGTCTTGGAAGGAGGTCTACTGCAAGGCAGTGAAATGGATTGGAAAGAAGGCTGTTTGCTTGGTAGTTAGATGTTTTACTTGTGATTAGCTATGGATCTTTGTAGCATAGGCAGAAATATGTAAGATGAGTTTCAAGAATACAGATAGTCTTTGCCAGTCCACTGAGATGGCTTTTAGATATTCATTACTTTTACTTGACTTTTATATGGGTTATAAAAAGTAAATGTGGTGAAACCTCATTTTTACATGGGCAGAATAGAATTTCTGCTGGTTGGCCTTAAACCGCTCCCATACTTGAAATTAATTGAAGTCCATGGCTTTATTGCCTCCAACACTTTTAAGCCAATGCAATTTTTCATTTTCCCCAAAGTTGCAGTTTTATTAGACCAAGTTACAGCAATAACATCCCTTATGAGGAGGAGGAAGAAGGGAAGGGGAGAACCACCTGCCAGGGAACATAGTAATGAGAAAATCATGCTTCTTTTAATTTCCATTTATAAATAATGTTAACATAATCAGTAACAGAAGACAACTGGTCTTTCTTTTCTTTTATTTTTTTGAAGTGCCTTAATAGGCTGGATTTATTTCTGTTTATAAAAAGTAACCCTCCTTTCCATGCTAGATAATTTTCAGTGATATCTGCAGATGGAGCTGATGTGTGCATTGTTGCTGTTGTGCATTGAAAAATTTCAGATGGTTCACAACAGTCGCTGAAATAGGGCAAGGAAGCCTCTGGAAATGACAGTGGCATTTGCAGATGTTGGGAAAGGCAATCTTACTATGAAGACAATCTTTGCTGAGGGAATTGTGGCTGTGATTGTGGCAGATATTTGTGAGTAAGGTATGTGGGAGATAAATGACATTTGCCCTGAAGTCTGTATGTGAGCATGAGCTTTGAACAGGAGGTTAAGGAGAAAGTATAGATGAATGCATATTGCATTTATAAAATGAGTTTTATTCTAGTCTTTCAAAAGAGCAGTTCAAATAAGGCAGTTTATCCTCAGTTTAAATAACTGTTTAAGCTTAGACCAGCTCTTGATGGAAGTTATTTGTTGTTGTAACAGAAAAGGTATCTATTCACAGGGTGTTCAGATGATATTTTCTTTCTTTAAATACCTTTTTATTTTGGTGGTGACATCTCTTCATGGAAGCGGATCACAGTGGAAATACATTCATTGAGAGGGGCTGAGACTGCCAGAACTCATTTCACAAAGCTGTCGTAGGCTAAACTCAAACCTAGGTCCCAGAGGGTCCCACTTAAGTGTTGACCTAAAAACAAATGTGCCAGTTGGCTAGAGCATGTATTCTAAAGTTGCAGCAGAAGGGAATAAGCTTGACTGACTTCTGTCCCTGTAGAGTTTATATCTGCAAATGCAGAAGGAGAAGCAAAACATTTATTAGTCTTAAAATGATTCTAATTTTAATAACTGGTCTCTAAGTAGGAAGCTTTAAATTGAGTGATTCTTTAGGCTTTTGTGCATTAAGGGGTGCATGTGTGCCTACGTGTGTGTGTATTGCTGAATTCCTCTAAAGTGCAAGTGTTCCTGAATAATAAGTCTTCAGAATTCCCTCCCCTCCCTTTTCTTTCCTTCAGCATTGTACTTAAAGTAGAGTCAGACGCTACCCTTATTTTAAAACAAACAGGTCTGTAAACTTTATGTGCAGCATTTAAATACTCATGTTAAAATTCAAACCCAGTGCCCACATTTCCCTGAGTGCTGTCAGTTTTATGAGATGAAACTGGGAGCTTGAGCTGAACAACTAATAGTATGCAATGTGCACATGCTGCCTTCCAACAAGTGTTTAATGATGTTGGGGTCAGTTTGCAACAGTTAAGACAATTATTTCTTTTTCTGAATTGCTTATAACGGTGGTGATCTCCTAACTACTTTTATTAATCTTGCAAAATATCTTGGAAGATGAAGTGTCAATGGAAGTTATTAGATTCAGAGCATTCAGCAATGGCTAAAATGCCTTAAAGTCCTTTTATTTAATTAACATCCCTTTTTGGTGTGTAAATTTGCAGACCACTTCTCTATTTGGAAGTAACTGCCCAAGTGGAAGTTTTCACTCTTTAAAGAACCTTGTGCATGTAATTTGTGATATTTGCTTTCAGAATGTGTTTTTTATTTTTAAAATTAATCTGCTTTTCCTCTGTAATATAATTCCCTTAAAAATAAATTCTGCCCTTTACCCCTGTCAAAGAAATTCCTCTGTTTTGATCATGAGCCACATAGCATGGGGAAGACTTCCTGACATGGGTCATTTCCAGTTTCTGCTTGCGGGTCCGTCTGTATTTGAGCAGATAAAGGGCAGGGTGCAGCAGCATGGACCAAAGGATTTAGGAAAGTGATGAGAGCCCTGACCTTTGTTGTGGGCAGCAAGAACGCCTGCGCTTTGTGCACAGTGGCAAATACAGAAATGGCTGTGCCCACATCACTGTAGGGGGCTGAGAGAGGATTTAAGAGTGATTTAAACAGGAATCTCCCTCCTCCTTCTCACTGCTTCCCCATTCTAATCTGAATTTAGTGTTAGCATGTTTTAGCTTCTCTCCAGTAGTTGTGCATGATCCTGATCAATTGCAATGCTAAATAAAGTGGGTTCACAGATGACATCTCTGTGTTGCTGTGGTCGAGAATCCTATTTCTGGTTAATCACCAGCTTGGCTGAAGAGTGTAACATCTTAAAATGTACTTGCACAATCTCCTGTTATTATGTGTTTGTCCGTGTTTTCTAAAATGACTTGTTTCAGTCTTAGTTCTCTCAAATACCTAAAATGAAAGATGAGGCGGCCAAAACAGAAAAGAGAAAAGTGGTGAAACACTTGCATGCCTTTTGCTGGAATGTACACAGCCATTTTTCTTTTGCATTTCACTTGTTGTACTGTGGTTCCCAAGGAAAAACAAAGTTAAGTGCCAGCTTGCTTTATTAGGGAAGACAGATTGTTTTATTTCTGTCTTTTGAAGGAAGCTTTTAGTAAAGTGGGCAAAAAGTCAGAAGTAGTTAAAGCTACTCTGCTCCTCCTCAGAGGAGGAAAAGTTCTAGAGTGCATTATCTCACTCTGCACTGATCATCTGCTGAACTGAGGTAGTGCAGCGAGCTGTGTGGCTTCTCTGGGTGTAGGGCATGGTGGTGAGACTGCACATTTCTTCCAGTTTAGAAGCTTCAGCTGGGCTCAGGATTAGAGCTATCCTGCTATCCCCAAAATACTTGTTAACATGTCAAACAGACAAAACTCACCTTGTGCACTGTTTAGGTTTTACAGTAGTTTCAAGTTTTCCATGATCTGACAAATAAAGGAATTGTATTGGTTTTGTCTTAAGTCATACACAAGTTCAAAGCATGTGTAGCATTTTGACCCAGGGTGTAATCTTTCCAGGACTTGCTTTGTGTCAAATAGTGTGGTGATAAGAGTATTGGAAGGGATTGTAAAACCAAGATTAATTTCATGTTTATGTAAATCAAATTTGCTAGTCTTTTAATTCTGGTAATTTCCTGTGAAATGCTGTAGTTAACAGTGAAAAGAAGTTCCAGCACAATCATTGATTTGATTTTTCTTTTTATTGGAAACTAATTGCATAGGTGGCTTATCCTTTCTTACAATGATCAAAGCAGCTTCAATAGCTGTGATAAAATTGACAAACCTAACATTGAAGCATGGAAGAATTGCTTGAGTAAGAAATGGACCTGCATTTGAGGGAGTAGATGAAATTCTCCTTTTATCGAGATTAGAAAAAAAATAAGGAAAAAAGCCTCTTTTGCTTATTTAGCAATAAAATCTACTGTGTGCTGCAGGCTCATGCCAAACATGTTTCTTTTCATTATTGCCACAAGAACCTATCTTAATTTTTTTTTTTTTTCTTTTTAAAGGTTCTCTTCTTAGATGCCTGATGTCATGGTCTTGATTTTCTTTCAGACCCTAACTGTAAACTAGAAGACAAGGCAGAAGATGGAGAAGTGCTAGACTGTAAGAAAAGGCCGGATGAAGGGGAGGAGTTAGAAGAAGAAGCTGTGCACAGCTGTGACAGCTGCCTCCAGGTGTTTGAGTCACTGAGTGATATCACAGAACACAAGATTAATCAATGTCAACTGACAGGTAAACAATACTTATCACTTTGTGGCTTCTTGCACTGTTCTGTTTGTGATTCCCATCCTTTGCTTCTGGTCTTCCTCCTCCTTTCTCAGTTATTTTACTCCTGTGCTTGAATGCATGGGTGAGACCTTTATAAACAGATTCTGGGACAGAATTATACTGTAAATGGAGCACTGTAAATTTCAAAGAATGCATAGATAATTACTGCATTGTCACTGTATTTAAAGTGTTTGTTAGCTGTCTGTGCCCAACTGCTGCGTGCATTTTCTAGACTCATGCTGTTTACAGCTTTCTGTACTTTGCTTATACACGTATTTTTTTAAGTCACTTGTGAACGCACAGGGTATTTATAAGTGGGGTTTAAATGCAGCCATATAATGAATGAATTTGCACAACAACATGTTGCAGATCTGGGCTGGATGTTGCATTAATCTAATCTGTTAACTACAAATGACTGCACAGTAATCAGTAACTGAAAGTTGAGAGGAATGAAGTAAATTGTTAGAGGGAAAATAAAATCCCAGCTTTAGTCAAGGGGTAGAACTGAGTACTGGTCAGATATTACTGAGTTGAGCAGAGCTGGTTGAATGGACCTGTAGCCAACCTAGCTTCCTCTTTGAAATGAGTCTAGCCCCCTCACTGAGGAAACCCCATGAAATCTGCTGAAGTAGTTTTGCCCTTTAGATTCAGTAGGTCTTTCTTTTGATGGTATGCTCTGTAGGTCCAAACAGAAAGGTGGTTTTGGTTTTTGTTTGATGGTGCTTTTAGTTTTAGTCTCTACAATGTAAAATTTATTTATTGTACTGTGCAGTTATATTAAAGCCTTTCTTTATTACGACTTTGCAAACAAGGGAATGCTTTCAGAAAGTATGCATGTGCTCATGTTTGGAGAACTTTCTGAGTTATTTTTGATTCCAGTAGATCCATAGGCTAAGTCTTGGCAGGATGACATAAAAGTCAAGTAGCAGTACTGCTCTTGGGTATAAAGTGTGAAAAGAAGGTGAGCAGAAGAGGATAAGTAGGCAGGAATAGAAGGAATGGTCAGGAAGTAATGTGAATTTGTCAAATGGTTTTAATCCCAACTTCAAATTACGGAAGATGAAAACCTGCTACAGCAAGAAACTCTTATTAATACATCTCTTTGCCTTTTCTTACCTGTAAAATGTTTTTTTAACTTCAAATACAGCCAGTTTGGCCATTCCCTAATCACTGCTACAGACTTCTAGAATGTATTTGTCTGTATTGCTCATATTTTATGGCAGTATGGACATTCTCTCTTGACTTTAAAAAACTTAATGTTTTTCTTTCCTTTTCTTCACACCTCTCTTCTTTCTTTTGTTCTTTCTATGCTGAAAAATTAGTGGCTTTAGCTTGTCTCTTCCCTCTTCCAGAAAGCATTCCCCCTGCCCTGATTGTCTCGATCTCCCCATTACTGCCTCTGATCCTATTTATTCATCCCCATTTTTTCACCTTGGTCTGATACAGCTATTTCTCCTTTCCAGTTAGTTAGTACCCACCCCCCCTCTCTGCTTCTAACAAGTGGTTTCTCTGCTTGTAAGCAGCAAGCAGAGTGCACTGAACAGTGCTTGCACAGTTTGGTTGAGAGACTGAAGAAAAGCAGGTGGGGGGAGCCCTAAGTAGGAAGAGTCCCGGAGCACTGCTTCTAACCACAGCAGTTCTTGTAGAGAGTTTGTGGCTAAACAGAAGTGAAAACAAGTATGCCAGATTAGTCCATTTGGGGTGCATCTGTAAAGGCAGGAATACGTGTCAGAGGATGGGAAAATGAAAATGAATCTTGAAGGAAATTGCTTAAATTCCTAAAACTACAAGGAAGCTTGTGATGGTGAATGGGTAGAGATCAGACTGTGTAAAAGCTAATGAAGTGACCAAAAACCTAAACTGCACACCCTTCTGGACTATCAAATTGACAAAAAGCCAACTGTCCTGTTTCTAAATATAAATGATCAAAATACACCCTTAAGTTGAGAGAGCGGTCTTAATGGAGTGGCCAGAGTTGAGTATTTCTTCTTTCTCCAGCAAAAAAATACTAAAAAGGTGCTTAGTGAGGTGAATTCAGTGCAGGGTCCTAAGCTGCATGTATGGCCTAACACTAAGGATACAATATTTAAGAAAGCCTCATTGGTTTAGATTATTGTTAGATAATCAGTGGCAAACAGTTGACACACAAGAAGCTTACCTTTCTCTTCTGAAGTACAATATGTTCGACAAAACTGAAGTTTGCTTTTAACATTTTAGGCAAGCTCCCTGGACTATTGTCTTTCTCTTGGACTTCCACATGTGCCTTTGGGTGCCACACTCAGATTTAGTTTTCAAAAAATGTATTACCATGGAAGAGTGTTTGCTCCTCCCTTTCTCATCACAGTCTTCTGATGCAACAGTATGTTACATAATTGTTGTCTCTTTATGAAGGAGTCCCAATGAAACTAGTAGACACCCCGAGGTATTTGTCCATCACTGAGTTGTTAATGAAAGGCAAGAAGTTTACCAAAATTGAAATTTTTCTACCCTGTTGTGTTGTTAGGATCAACTGTGTTCTCTCTGGAGAAGGGCAGAGTGTATCATCTGTCCCAATGTGTGATCTTTCCAACCTGGGCCTCATCTCAGGTACTGAAAGGTCTCCTAAGTTGTCCATTATGTAAAAATGGCACAGCTGTCAGACTCTGAAGTTCACATTTGACTTCTGAAGCCTTCCAAACCCTGATTGTTCATATGGTTCAGCCAGCTGCAGCTTGTATGGATTTTACTGAGCTTTGGAGGTGCTCTGTGAGATTCATAGGGAGCTGAACTGCAAGAATTTATGAACTACACATATTGACCCAGTTGTAGGGTCACTTTCCATGTGGTTATACTGGGTAAATCAACAGTTATGTTGATGGCACAAATGGGATGGCAAAAGAGTGGCTTAAGACAACCCTTTGGTAAAATTCTGAATATAAAACATGAGAGTTGAGTGTCATACTGTCTTGACTGCTCCTAATTTTACCAACATGCTTGAGAATGGGGCTTGCCACTGTAAGTTCTCAAATTGATACTGGACCTTCTAGTTTTTACATTTGAAAATGTTAGATGTGTTCTTCTGAAGCTTTGACACTTCAGTGGAAGGAGTAAAATTGCTTTAGTGAGTCTTCCTTCTGCACTCTCAACCAAAGACAGGAATGGGGAGAAGGGAGCTGGTTTATTAAACAGTGGTCCCAATCTCTCAAAGTGTCAGTCACCCCCGCCTATTCAGAGGATAGTGGAAGATGAGAGTTACTTACAACTCTGTGAGATTTAGCTCTCGGGATCTTGAATTGCTGTTCTCTTGCAGATTTTTTCAAAGGAGAAGAAGAAAGTTCTCCCCAACTGGTTCCTTCCTGTAATCCGTTGTTTGAATTGAACTCATGTTCTTTTTCTAGAGGAGGACATAGCTGCTCTTTTATCCTAATGTGTGCACTATTGATCTTTTCAATTTGGGTCTGATCCAATATCCATTGAAGTCAATGAAAAGATTCCCATTGACTTCAATGGGGGATGGAACAGGCCCTTCATGAGCTATTTATTAATATTTTTTGCTATCGTCTGAAATTCTTGCGCTGAAGCTTTCTGTGAAAAGGTGATGATTTATTTATGTTAATTGCTGACAATTCCTGTGATGTTTGTGGAATACAGATAGTGGATAAATGGGAGGAGAAGTCCAAAAAATTTCTTCGCAATACTTATAGCCGTGGGCAGATAAGATGCTGAACTATATTAATTTAGTCATTACAAAAGATTGGCAATAAAATTATGGATTTAATAGTGTTTCTGATGTTGATGCATTTCTCACTTTATCCTTCCTGCAGCATTTCCATTTAATAACTCGTTAGCCACTTGCACATCGTCATCCTCTAAGTTGTGTATATAAGTAAAGGATCCAATTAGCATGGTTATGAACCTTATGTCCTCCTAGTATGTGTTGGTTTGGATCTCACTGTAGGAACATGCATGCAGGATCAAAAGTGGTGCACTACTGATAAACCCTCGACTGCACCTTCTTTCCTTCTGCCAACAGGAAAATAAACTTAACCTTTTGCAGTGCTGCCATGTATACTGTTGGTGAGGCACAATTTGTCAGACACTTCCCCTAATCTTCTTCTGCTTGATTTATAATCACTTCTCCCTGTGCAGTGCTTTGTGTTGTTTATTGACCCTTTCAGTCTTCAGGGATTGTACTCTATGAAGTCTCCTCTGTATATTTGAGAACTACCTCTCCGCTGGCTGACTCTGTGTTCAGAAGCATTCAGCGCAAGCTTGGTTCTCTTGAAGATGCTGTAGATTGCTTTGGCATTGGAAGTCTCAGTCATAACCAGAGTAATACTAGAAAAAGGCGCATCCTGTGGTGCTGCCTTGCTTGCAGTCAAACATGCAGTGAACATGCCAGTCTAGTTGGCAGAGTTGTTGAACAACTCAACAGCAGTGGATGTGCTGGTACACACGACTGCCATCCTCCGCCTGAGCATCAGTAGACCTAGTGTGTGTTACAGGACTTTTCCTACTAGCCCCATTGGCATCACAGGCTGTAAAACTCAATGTAGGCTACTGAATCATATGCAGTTCTAGCTTCAAGGCTAAGGGTGTTCTGAGGTAAAAGACAGGAGATATTTCTCCATTGGGGATATTTATTTTACCTTTAGGTGATTAGGTAGACTTAGTTTTACGCTTTGGGCTCTAGCTTAGTTCTTGAGCTTTGACAGGTTGAGTAAGTATGTCAGGTAGAGCTGAGAGCTATTAATGTTATCCCAAGTTGTTTCTGATGTTGGAAAGGTTACTGGCTATAGCTCTGTGTTCCCTGCCAATAAGGAGATGTAGTCCTGCTCAGAGATTCCTCTCACATGCCATCTGAAAATAATTCTGCTAGATATATTGGGGACCAGTTGTTCTGAGTACTGCTCTCTATCAGCACTGGAGTATCACTAGGCTGGGAACTTCTAGTTAAGTCAGTATTTCTGTGTTTCCAATTATGACCAAATTAATTTTCATGGATATCATTCTCTTGTGTGTTTGAGAAACACCTTGCATGTCTAGAAATAAGAGGTGTGATACCTAACAGCTTCACAGGCAGCATGCACCACAAGTGATCATGGACTTACCAAATGGGAGGTAATAGAGATTCCAGTGTAATGGTTTCCTTCTCTTGCCTCTTTTCTCTTCTTCCTAGTGCCCAGGAATCTTTCATCTTTCTGAATGAGTTGGTAATGCCAGGACCATCTCCTTCACTAGAAGACTTGAAAACTTTCCAGGGGATTTTGTCCCAAAGGATGTATGCTGTGCACAGTGAGACTACAAGATAAATTTTGTGAGCGCTTGGCATTGTCATGCTTTGATATTCTAGCTAGAATTGCTCTTCCTGCTAGCAAAAGAATCCTAGAGCTGGCCAAATATATTGCAGATCTTGCCACTGTTTTTTCAGTTGTTACTATCTGTTTGAAGAAAAGATACATGGCAAGGGTCCTTGGCCATTTCTGCAGTACAGAGAAAAATCTGAGCTTGATAAAAGTGCTTCTGAGGACAAGGACCCTAAGAAGTTAAATGCATGTATGATGCACCAAAAGCATATTCATTCTGCCTCATTGCAGTTAGTGGCACACTGCCAAGCACTGTTTGCCAAGTACAGTTACTTCACTTGAGAGAGTCACCCTGTTTCTCTTGAGAATTCCTGCACCAAGGACTGCATATGGATTTTACATTAAACAGTTATTGAATGAAAGACAAACAGTGCTTGGACTGGGGACCTGAGCCTCTCTTTTTCCTTTGAGACCTTTCCAGTTGCTGTACTAGAGAGACATCCTTCTACTTTTCCATTTGCTTTGGACCACAAACTTCTGACTTCTCCACAAAATTACATTCTGTTTGACGGAGGCAGTGGAAAGCAGACCCACTCCTCCAGTTTCCTGTCCCAGCCAACACACATGTTAGTTTAATGCACTTCTTTGAGTTTGCAAGTTATGGACTCACATTCTTTCAGAATTACGTGGTCCAGGACCCATATCTGCAACTCTGGATCGCTGGTATTTGGGGAGAAGGGGGAATAGGGTAGTAACTGCAACCTCTGTCTCCGAAGATCATAATTCTTAATTCAGAGAGTAGTATAAAGCCTGTCAGTGAACTTGGATGGAAGATGTATATTCATTACAGAATGGCCAAGGCCTGCTAAAATTGTAGCAGTTTGGAGAATCTACCATACAGAACTTAATATGCAAAACTGCATGCTTCTAGGGAGGATAGATGAAGGTCTTGATAATTGAATTCTTAGATTTTCTTTTCAAAATTCGGTATAAATAATTCTGTAGGTAGCTTGGTACTGCTCAGATGTGGAGGGAACTTGTGTATGCTGGAGCTGAAAACTGTGAAAGTAGGCTGCATAGCCTTCTTGCTGTTCTTCAGAATCCCTGTGCTTACCTTGAGAGACAGTAGATCCATGATGAATAGCCAACATGGGCAAGGAGGTATAAACTCCTCCCCCTTTTGCTTGGAATCCATTAATCTCTGCTCTTGAGATTGTTAATCAGTCAGGAAACCTGTAGATCTTCACCTCCTGGGTGTTTTAAAAGCAGCCTGTTGCACTTCCTAAGTTGTCTTGTCAGTGACCTCTTGTAAATGAAAGCAGATGATATCTGTATCGTGTAACTTATTCTTGGCTCAGGGAACCCCTGTAATAAACCTGCTCATGAGCATTAATTGTAATGCCGGAAGTCTTGTTCTGTTTGGAAGTGGGAGAGGAAGCAAGTGGTGGTGTCTTCCAAGGGGCTTTGAGTGTTCCCTGTCTATATTTCATTGATATTTTTTCCTCAGTTTTGCTTCCTATTTTCCTCTTATTCTAGCCTGATTTTCCATCACTAAAAAGTCAGGTGATTCTTTTAGCACATACTGGCAAGGATAGCTTTGGTTGGCTTATCTACTCTATGTGTCCACAAAGGACTTTACACCCTAGAAAACTCAACTCCCAACGTAAGAGGAAGATACCGGAGCAGAGCTGGTGTCCCTGCACCAGGGAGGGAACCGGTGCCTCGCTGAGTACCATGGACAGAGACGCCTCCTTGCTGGCCTGGGAATTCCGGGGCTGCAGCCAAAACCACTCAACTGGAGACTCTAGTTCTCTCATTGGCAAAGGGGTTTGGTGTAGGCACCTCCAGTGCAGGGGCTACCGGGTCAAGTTCTTGGTGCAATTCTCTCTCAACTGTCCTACATTTCAGTAACCTAGCATCATGTATGGAGCTCTTAGGGCCCGTCTTGCAGCAACCCATGCTTTACTGGACAAATGGGGGTATGGCAGCAGAGTTTGGCCAAAGTGCTGTTGCACACACAAGGTATCTGTTCCTGTCTGGAACATGGATCCAGTCATCCTGGGACTTGGGCATCACACATTTGAGCCGTGCTTCTGCTTAAAGCATTTCAAGTAAAAAGGTTTTCACTGTAGATAAAGAGTGAATATTGAGGATAACAGTACACTGTTTTACAGGTTAAAAGACCCCATGTGCCTGTCACCCAGAGTCTGTTTTTCAGCATGTACTCAGAGTTTTACGTAAACAATATACCTTACTTTGGTATTTTCTTACCAGGTCATGTTCAGCGGTAGGACTTGTGGTCATAGTCCTAAGCTGTACCAGAGGACTTGTCTATGTGGTGCTTTTTTGACATAGGACTGTGAAAGTATCAATTAGGCATACCTGACATGCCACTGTGGGTGAGTGCAATAGCATTAGGCTCTGGGAGGAGCTACGATAACATTATAAATAGTTCTTCTGGCTTTGGTATTTTGTGGTTACCGAGCTGGCTATACCTTATCATCCCTGTCTCCGAGCACTGACTTGCCCAGCTCCCTAGCTTTTTCAGACTCAGTTCAAGTGCCTCCCTGGCACTCTGTTAAAAATTTGCCCTAGCTAGATCCAGAACTTTGCTTTATTACATTGACAGTCTGTTGCTCCATTTATTTATAGTCACTGCTGGGTGTTCTAAAGGTCAAGCCGTTTCCTCACAGAGCATTTCCAAATGGGCAGTACAGGGTATCTCTCTGTGTTACCGCTTGGCTACTGTGTCTTTCCCACTGAATATTAACTTCGCTCTCCCAGTGCTCAAGTGACATCTCCCGCCTGTTTCAGAAGAGGGTCCAATTTCTGAGATCTGCCAGGTGATGACATGAGGTAATCCACTGACCTTTCTCAGGCATTGTGTGGAGGACGTAACTGCCAGAGCTCATTCCAGTTTTGGGAGAACAGTACTATAATCACTATTGAATCTATGCAGCTGAAATTTCTAATTCTCATTGTCCAAGGAAGACGGTTGCCTGCAGGGGAGAGAAGGGAGGGAGCAGGGGGAATCATCAACACTGGCACATATGTGAAGAAGAAAAAATAGTCATTACTTACCCTATGATAACTATGCTGCTTCCAATTACTGTTGTAATCAATATGGATCCTGTGGCCAAGCTTGTCTTGCTTTTCACAGTCCTCAGTAATACAGACTTTGAATTGTAAAGCTGCTGCTGATACAGGGTCATAGCTACCCTGACCTTTACCCAGTACAATGGGAATTCATGTGTATGATTCTAATAGACACACTATTAAAAATAAAATAATGATTGTCTTGCATGTATGCACATATATGCACCTATAGTCTGTATTGACTACAGTGTTTCAGAGAATCAGTTACTGTAGAGTAAATATCTGTTGCTTATTATATGCTTCTGTTTTACTGGAATATTTAGAATACATTGTCAGTGTATTACAAAATGGGTCTTGTTGCCATGACAAATTAGTCTTTTTAAATAGTGAATTTCCTGCACCTTCTAAAATAATTTTCTTGAAATACTTGCTGGTTTTATTATTGGTGCTTGCTTTAATTACCATTTAGAAATGAACGGAATGGGAGGTACAACAGATTATCATTACTTATATGTTCAGCAGTTAAATTCATAGCTTGAAAGCCAAATGTAACAAAATGCCCCACAGCTCTTTAACACTTTGCTTAATACAGTTGTAGAAGAACCTTAATTCATGTTTATACAACCAGCTGTAGAGCGTTAAGGCTTCCGGGTGATGTGGTAGTTCACTAATGCACCACCTATATGGGCGCAGTTTATCCTCTCAAGCATCACCTGGAGGGTGTAAAAAACGTGCTTTTTATGAAAAAAAAGAGACTTATTGGAGAAAAAAGGTCCTTAAAGACATTCCAGTCACTGCCTGGTCTTGGCATAATAACCTGTCTGAGATGGTTGTAAAATCATTTCCGCTTCCATACTGTGACTCGGTTTGTTAGCAGGAACAGGGTTAAGACAAAGAGAAAGCACATCTTAATTCACCCAGGGTGTTCTGAGCTATTATATCAAAAAGCACAAAAAGCTTTTTGAGAATTTGTATTTTGAGTATTTGTATTGTATTGAGTACTCTGTTGTGGAAAACCACTGTGATGTGCAGGTAGAAATTTAGTCCTGGCACCTATGGAAAACACTGGAACCTGCATTCCCTTTAACTAAAGCCTCTGTTTTTTGTAAGGCACCAGATATGCAATTAATTCCAACTGTTCTTCCAAAATGACTGATAGTTGGGGCAAACTCCTTCTTAATGTGAACCCTTAATATTCCTAATTTTATATCCCTGTACTTGTACTGAGAGGTCATAGTCCTTAGCTGGGGATATCATTTGGGAATGCTCTAGTGTAACTGAGATCTATGACCTCTTAATAAGCATCAGGAGAAAGAGATGGGGATCATTCTACAACATGCCCTGGGGGTACTTTCCCTTCAAGAAGGCAAGCTGGAACTGTTCAACTTTTTTCTTTCTTTCAGTTTTTTACCTTCAGGGGGAAATTGATCGATTTGGAGATGATTATTCCATAATCTCTGAATTTTTGTCTTCTACACTGCAATGAGAACTCCTTGAAGTTTAAAGGGGTTGTGTCTCCTGTGTGCACTGTGGAATGAACCCAAGAAGTTTATGGGGACAGCAGTTCTTTTAGCACAGTTAGTGTAATAGTAGACAAGTTTGGAACTAAAATACCAGGAGGGTCTGTGGACAAAAAAGGGTAAATTTGTTATTAAATTTGTCTGGCTAAGTACGATCACTTCTCTCAATGGATGCTTCATTTGGAGTTTATGTTTGGGGGGAAGAAAGTGGGGATTTCCCAGACATGTGGATGTATTAAAGACATGGTAGAACTGAGAGTTACCATGGTGAATTGAAGCAAACTAGAAAAGGTGAACTAGCAGTCAACTCCTAAAAACCTCAAACTTGACAAAGAGTACTTGACACAGATTTAATAATGACATGAAATGCTGGAACTTTATCTGTGAAATTTTGCTTTGAATTTACCCTTAGTAATGTTGTCAAAATCATGTTAAGTTTAAACACGTACACGTAAAGTGATTTAATATTTTTGTCTGTAGTATTTCTGAAGCACATAAAATGCAGTAAATCATTTTGCCTGTATGTAAACAAGGAAAGCACACTTTCAGGACAGAGAATGAACTGGAGTGCTTCAAAATGTCTTTTGAAATAGAACTCTACATAAGATAGTGTCATGGATTGGCACTTGGACGGTATCTCTAATATATAGGAATTAATTTTAAATTTCATAAAAATACTTGTCACTGGTTTATTACCTCCCTCACCGTGATCAGAACTGGTGTCTCTCGTTTGTTTTACTGCTAGATCCCAGCAGGAAGTGCAGTCTAATGACTGAAGGAAGGTTGGGTGACTCATGCGGGGGAGGCTGGAGAAGGGTCAAGTTTTTCAAGTACTTTGCAAACCTTCTACCAGCTGTAAAAGCAAAGCATAGGGAAATGAAATGGCAGTTGCTAATTTACCTTTCTCTGACAAATGCAGGCTTCAACATGAGTGCATAACACATCAGTTTTATTGTTAACACATTAAATGACATCAATAATTTTTCAGATGCATGTGTTTATTTCTTATTGCTATTATCTGACTTCAGTAGTGATGCTTGGATTTTTGCAAAACACTGAGTATGTTTGATCTTTCCTGTAAATTCAGTTTCTAAGCAACAGATCCTTTGTCCTGAACTATTTAATTTGTCAATAACCCTAGGTTTCTGTATGATTCTAATTATTCTTCTAAACTGCATTTGAAATACTTAAAACAGTTACAATATTTGCTTTTTCTGTCATGTTATGATTAGAATATTTTGCATTACAGGACAATCTTTCCTTCACTAAGCATCTGTGTAGCCTGACTGGAGAATGTGTTTCAATTTATATCCATCAGTTGTTGGCTGTAATCTGTGCTTCACTGAAACCAATGGAAATGTCATTATTATGTTTGTTGAGGGCAGGATTTTTACTAGTGAGTTCAAATTCTCTTTCGATTATATTGTTACTCTCAGGATTCTTCTGTGTGGCACTCAGATCTCTGCCTTTCCAGCACTCTTCATCATTTCAAAATAGTCAGTGCTTAACAAACTTATTTCCAAATAGCACTTCCCAAACAACTGACAGGCTGTGGTATTAACCCTATAGTTGTATTAATGCTACAGTTTCTCATGGCAGGTTAGTTTGAAAGTAGAAAAGCTTCCCCTGTCTCACATGATAGCAGGTACTCTCAAAAGCAAAGGCTGAGAAAATGGAAGAATGCAGTTTATCTTATTAAAATTAGATTCTGCCTCTTCTGTGACCCTCTCCAACCTGTCATTGTCTTTGATTTTCTCTTGTTATTTGGTATGCTTATTCTTGCTACTGAGGCTCTACTTTTCTGTCCTTGTTATCTTTATATTTTCCGTTCTCTTACTGAGTGTTTCTGGAGGTGTGCTTTTATTTCTGTTGCATTTTCCACTATCAGCAGGTCATGTATCCCTGCCGTTCTCCCTTTGGCTGAGAAGGGTGGAGTTGATTTTCTCTACTGCTGGAGTATCCCACTGCTTCTCTCCTCCTTGTCTCTGCTCCCTTGTTTTTCACTCTCCACTTTTCTACTGTTTGTCTCTGTTGCCTTTTTGCCCCTAGGATCTCTAGACTAGTGCTACTATTCCTATTGGGTACTTCAGCAAGAATAGCACACTGAAACTCACTCAGTATACTTAGTTTCATTCTACAGCCTGTGAAAGACTTGATGCTTTTTATAGGAGCCAAGAACATAGATGTAATCGCAGGTCTACAGCCCATCTTGTTATTTGTACAGTCATCCATTGCAACAGTCTCATTCTTGATTTGATCACTTTTTTATCACTTTTATAAATGCTCCAGCTTTTGTGTGATGTTTTTTTAGAAGTGGATACCACTAGTGGATACCACTAAAGCATCACAAGAAGTTCCCAAGTGATAGGAACATTTACCCCTCAAAGCATGAGGCAAAAAAGTGTTTGGTATTCCACAGAGGATATGGGGTTTTGTCATCTCAATGCAGGCATAGCTGGCCCTGATTTATTGTTGAGACTGAGTTTGTGTATACTGAGTTGGCTTTATGAGGGGCCTTTTCTGTTGCATTTCAGTTATTGGACAGTGCCTGAAGTGCTTAAAAATTACTTGTGCAGTTCTGCTCTATAGGCATGGAAAGGGGCCCAATACAAATTAAAGGCTAAATTCTACCTATTGCAAAATTCATGTGCTTGGATACGAAATCAAAGAGAATCTCTGTATGCTGTGAGTCCCACAGACTTTTTCATACAATGCTTTTGAAACTGCACCTCAGTTAGTGGTTCTGATGCTGTGAGGGTGGTGAAAGGGGCTAGCAGATTAATAAATACATGTTCAGAGTGTCAGTATTGTTCATTGCGTGTGGGGCAAACCTTGTATTTGATATGCCTGTAAGAATTGCACAATGCCTTCCGTTCTCTATGTATCTTTTTTACAACTATTTATCTACAATACCATAAAATGTAACCAGCTTTGCAGAAGACAGCAGCTAAGACCCATGAGACATAGTAGGGGGAGACAGGAAACTCTGGCCAAGAATAACGTGGCAAACCTCCTGCTCTTGTGAAAAATGCCACAGGATCTCTGCTGTCCACAAAAAGCAGATTGCACTGCAACTTTTAAGATGCAGATGGGTGGATTATTCCACACATGCGTTGCCAAAAAACGGCTGCTGCTTTGTTTTTCAGGTGAGTAGTACTCATGGGAGTTCCGCGTTTCAAAACGGTATGACTCTTCTTTGTCACTCCTTCGTTTCAGAGGTAACTGACAGCACAAGCTCTTTTACCATACACAGAGGGAGGCTGGCCCTGATAACCTAGCCATAGCTGTAGAAACTGTTCTGCATGCAAGGGCTGTCAGTCCCACACGATTCTGAATCATGGGGTCGAGGAAGCAGCTCAGGGTAGTGTTTAACCCTAAAGTCATATCCTGGCCCTCCCTTTTCTCCTTACCTCTCTTCTCTGGGAGCTCTAGCACAATATTTTGACTTGTGAGCCCAGAGGGTTGACTGTGTGGCAGACGCTTAAGGTAATTATGGGCTTACTTATACATTTTACTGTCAAATTACGTAATTTTCGATAGAGGGCATAATGTATGCTTTCTAGTACACACTCATTGAGGCTTAGGGTTCTGCCTCTTATTAGATAGCTTAAAAATCAAACCACGTGTTGTAACAGACCCCAGTACAATTGCTATAAAATGTGTGCAGCATTTCTCCCTTTCCCTCCATAATATTCTAGGATGTATAAGAACAGGATGATCTGTGGAAGAAAAGTTTGGATTTGAAATCTTTTACTGTAAATATGTGGAATGAGTTTACTAAACTGTGGAAGCTATTAGGGGTACAGGAAATGTTGTGTATTTAGGTAGTCAGTATGCTCTTAGTGAATTGAGACATGGAATAATCATTCTTCCATCAGCCAAGTGTAGTAAATGTGGTTTGCGATCCAAATGTTATTTGCATAGTTTAGAGGCTTGCCAGCTATTCTCTTAACAATGAAGTATATAGTTTTATCAGAACTACATGCCTGCTTCCGAGGAGAAGGAATGGGAAGAGCAGAGAATGACATCTTTTACAAACAAATGAACAAGAAAATTAATTATTTTGCTATTGACTAAAAATATGTTTTGATTACACATTGCAATTGCATTTGGTGACACTAGAACTGAAGAAATTTTACATTGAGTGTAAAAGCTGTTCTTAACACTTCTTCTACTCCTATGGAAGTGTCTTTTTTTTGGATGGAAAAGAGACACATTTTTCAGCCAGCATCTTTTTCTATAAAAAGATGTTACAACTTTTGACTGTCTCTAAGTTATTCATTATAGTATTCTCTTTCTCCTTTCTTATACATTGCTTAAAATGCTGGATAAAAGATTGTTCTTTGTTACTAATTCTCAATAAGCAGTTAAATCAGTTTGAAAGAAGAGTCCTTGTGAGTTAATTAGATTGCATGTTGGCTTTAGGGACATGGCTCCAATATAGAACTCTTTAGTTGCCTTTTGTGTAGTAGTCTTTGCCTGTAAAGGTGTTGTATGTTAAAATTCCAACACAATTATATTGTATGTTTCGATTAAAAATATGCTTTGCAGTTAGCATTTTTGCTAGCATTTAATCTATGAGAAACGTGGAGAGTCTTCTTTTTTTCCCTCAAGAAACTGTACATCATCTCCTGGATCCAAGAAGTATCTATTTTTGTACGTGGCTAGCTAGCCTACACTGGTGAAATGCTTCTAAAATAACGTGTAATCTTGTATTGTGTAAATAAAGACTGAAGCATTCCCCTTTTCCAGACCTTATGAGCATAATCAGGCATACCATATTTTAAGAAACACTAAGCCTGTCTGAGCAAAATGCCTGCAGGATCTCATACTTCTCCCCCTATTTCTATTTTTTTTTAAAAACATAGACCTGGCTCAGATTTATGTAGTTCATTTGAAGTTCAAGCAGTGAGTGGATTAATCATTCAAAGACAGATGGTTAAATAAAGTTACTTTACCTTAAAATTTGCAACTCCAAAACTGATCTCATAAAATGAGTCCTCATATGTTTTTTGGCATGATTCTTCTGTACCCAGTCTGCACTGTTTTCTATGAGCTAGAGCAAGAAGGAGGAAAGAATAAAATTCCTGTTTCCAATCTAAGGCATGCTTGGTGACTTGCTTCCTCCCTTATATTTAAAATTAAACCCACTCAGTAAGCCTGCTTTCTTAGCATTACCAGAAGTACCACTGTTTTCTCTAAGATGAGGAAGCATAAGGAAATTATTCCCAAACTGAAAGCCAGCAAACTTCAGACTAGAATTTACCTTTACAGATAAAGTTAAGTAATTTCACAGAATATTAACCTTCTTCACATTGCCTCATTATTCAAGGCCATGTCTTTCTAACTTCTTGTCTTCCCTCCCCACTTCTCATTTATTTTTTAAATTTCTTACCTTTCTTCCTTTCTGTGTTATATCTGCTGAGAACATGGAAGACTCTTACGCTAGTAGAAAGGGAAATGATGTAGCTCTGTATTTGATCTGCTGTTTTTTTAAAATAATTTAAGAGTAATAAAAATCCGAACATCAGTGACTAATGTTTCTCACTTTCAGGACTTCTGTGTTACGATTATTTGCCTGTCCTTTCAGAAGATTCATAAATGAAAGAACAGACATGGTTATTTAATACAGATTTGAGGAAGAAACCGGGGAAAAGATTCTACTTGATTGCTGACAAGAAAATTAATGCAAGCCATTGCTCCCTCATGAAGAAAATAGGTTTAAAGTCCACTCATTTCTTCCATTGTTAAGCCATGAGTAGATTTTAAGTTATTTAAAATTACTGATCCTGAAAAGCTAGCCTACATGAAAGAGGTTGAGAGAGTGCATAGTTTAATGTGGAGGGGACCAGGTGAGAGTAGATGAGTTAGACAAATTACCGTCACTTTTTGGAAGTAATTACTTACAGTCGGAATCCTCTGCTTCGTGTAGTTAGTAACTTCAGTGTTTTCATCCAGAGAAAGGCATGCAGTTTCTTCTGTTTTGTTTTTTTTTTTAAGTCATTTTGAACTTCCACATTGCAATGACTGGTGAAGAAATACTGAGTGTGTCTTAAATTCTGTCTGTCTGAGGTTTAACTCCCAATGTGACAGTACCTTTTTGCCTTAGGCCTTTGATGTATTTATCCTCACAGTTGTCTCAGAAAGGTTAGGAAGATCTAAGGGTACTTAAAAATTCAAACAAAAAATGAACTTAATCACTTAAGGTGAGATATACATGCTTGCATCTGAAGTTGTGATCCTGAAACGCTCTGCTCAGCTGTTACCTCCCCTAAAAGACACCTTTCTGGCACATTTAATGGTCTCTTGTCTCAGACTGAGCCCAGAAGTACTACTGTTTTCTCTAAGTTGAGAAAGCACAAAGAAATTATTCCCAGACTGAAAATCATTAAACTTCAGACAAGAATTTAACTTTACAGGCAAAGGTAAGTAATTTCACTGAATATTAACATTCTTCTCATTGCTTTGCTCTTTTGACCATCCCACAATCTAATGCTTTCCACTGCTTCTTCCAGGCCATCAGCGAAGGAAACTTTTGCATGTGAAGTGAAATGGTATACCAGGGAATTGTTATTCAGGAATGTTCCACTTCCAGATTTGGGGCATTAAGATGCACAGGTTATTTTAAAAGAAAAAGTAGCACACACAAAAGACATAATAATTCTACCTTGCTTATTCAGATTGTTCTTAAATAGTATCATGCGGTTAAAGTGCACGAGATCCTCTGCTAGAGCCATGAGGAATGAAAGATGTGAAGGGGGAGGTTCTTTGTTCAGTGGTGTTGCATTTCTTACTGTTCTTTGCCATTTTCCCTTTGACTTAGATGGAAAATAGGAATATATGGCATTCCAGGATGAAATTACTGGTAAAAACCAGGCCTAGTAATTTAATTAGGATTTTAAGCTAGCCCTTTCCTTATACTAGTTATGCCGGTTAATACTGTTACAGAAAGTAAGTCATGGTGCTTGCATATGCTACCAGTCACTCACATAGTGGATTTCCATATAGCTGTAATAGCATGGAACTAGTTTCCATGTTGTCCTCTTCCCATGACAGATTGTTCCCTTGTATTTAGGATACAAAGAGAACTTAGGCTTTGTGGAATCTGACTGGAAAGTAAGATCTGGAAGCATAAAACTTGCACCAACAGTGCTTTGCTACAGTGCTATATATTGATTTAAACTACAGGATCCTATCTATCAAAGCTTCTATTTCAGAAAACGTTTTCTGGGAATCTTTCTTTATGAAAAGTATAGCAAGCCCTTTAACAAATTGCTACTATTTATAGAATTGTATTCAGAAGTGTGTGTTTTCTTTGAGATCTCAAATGCTTCTCTCTGCAACTCCAAAGTAAAGGATGAGGCTTTAAAGATTAGAGGGCAACATCTGTTAACTCTGGCTGTTTTGCATAACTATATACCATATAAATTTGTTCAGATGATTTGAAAATAGGTATGCATAAAAGTATGCCCAACATTTAGTTTACTGACCATAATGTACTGCTCGTTGAAACGAGCTTATGACTTGCAAATGGATCTCCAGTCTCAGTAATTTTGCAGACATGTAAAATGTCTTCTGTGGAAGAAATGAAAGGATGGCAAATCGTGTAAGTGAGGTGAAGTGGAGAACATGATTGCTAAAATCTTTAATTGCTGAATAAATATCTTAGTAGCTGAAAGGGTACAGAGGTGCCTTAGACCTATGTCACTTTGCACTGAAAGCTAACAAAACAGTCCTCTGTTCCTCCACCCTCATCACTGTTCCAGTTTAATTCATGAAACTTAAAAGATTTAAATATTGGCATGAATAAATGTGACCCAGCAAAAGAGTAATGACAACTGTAACTCTGTGCTTTTAAGTGATGCTGAAAGCAGAACTAGCATCCAAAATGAGGGAATAGAACTCTGGATTTCAGTGTAGTAATTTCAACATACACAAAGATTAACCTTTTCTCTAAAAGTAGTAGTTAGGTATTACTGTGGCAGCCTTCTTTGGCCTTTTATTTGCTGTTACTTATTGGTGTTTGCTAGAGCAAGTGAAGAAGTAAATACCTGAGGAAAGAACCTTGTGCTCAGTGTAATAACCAGATTAATTTGGGAACTTAAGGTGAATTTGTTCAGGAACTCTTTGTTCATAATATGAATGTCTACTGAAGTACAGGAAAGCTGAGCACAAGCAGATAATGGACATTCCGGCTCCTGTATTGCTGATGTTACCCAGAATTTGTCATCTGGGTGTCAGAAGGCAAGAGGGTGACGAAGAAGAAAAGCTTATTGCATTGGATGGAGTAGAATGGATCTCAGTGCAAAGAGCCTTGCAGTAGTGAGCAGTAACTGTGTTATGTCTGTATTGTATGGGATAATGCCATGCAGAGATAGTTTAGCTCTTGAAGTAAGAGAGTTGTATTAACTTGTGAGCAAATCTTTCTCAGGATGCCGCTTCAGTTCCAGGGCTGGCAAGATCCCCGGTAACTTGGGTATTTTATGTGTGCTTTAATGCACAGTGTGGATGTGCCAAGTCTGTGTACTTGATTTGCAAAGGACAGAAATGTGCTAGTTTCCGCTTAACTTGGTTGTTGATGTTGCATGTTGTCTGCATAGTGTGACAGTCCTTTCATAGAGTCAACTCTTTGAAATACGAATTTCTGTGGAAAACAGTAGTTTCACACCTGTGTCCTCTGAACTTGGCAGGTGACTGAATCCAGGAGATGGAGTCTTTCAATCACTGAAGGCAGAGGTGTAGTTAACTTCAAATGCATTGCTCAGCCTGTTGAATTTGTTCACTGTTGGCCTGCTGTAAGTTAGGGGAGTGTACAGGTACCTTTCTGAACAGGGGAACAGAATACGGTCTGTTAGCAGTACATCTCTGTGTCACACCCTTACTACAATGTGTTTCATTTTATATTCCATTTTTCCTTGTTAATTTGATCCTGTCAGTAGTTAAAACCAGATAATTTGATCCAGAAATGATGTGAATTATCTATGGAGAATTGAAGCATACGGAAATTTAACATGAAAGAGAGACCTGTCTTGCACCTGTTTTTCTGCACTAGTATACAGTGACCCCAGAGAAGTTAAACAAGGAATTTTCCTTTGAAAGAAAAGGCAGAAATTCTGCATGATATTAAGGAGAAAAGAGCCTCGGGGAGGATCTTTCAGTCACTGTGAGCTGACAAAATGCTCCAGAGCAGCACAGTCCACTTTTAGTGTCACGTTGAAGAATGGAGACACAGTTCAAGGGTGTGCTATTAGTATCGCCAACCCAAACTTCAAGTGTACATGTGATGAAAAGGACCCTGCTGTAGACAGCTAGCTCAGCTGCTGAGTGGTAGTAACTTGAGAATACTAACAGGTCTTTTTTTGAGATCTTATTAGAGATATGGCTCAAAAAATTCTTGAGGAGATTCAAATAATTGATTTATTTATCATTATTTTTAAGCTGGAGCACACTGACTGGTTTTTAAATATAGAAAATGAAAATAAAAGAGAATAACCTGGTGAAGTATAGACACTGCTGCCATCTGTATTATTATCCTGCCTCACTCAGGTGGTGTTCACAGTTACCTGGACTACTATCAGACTTATGCCTTGAGGACATCTACAGTGCTCATGAGACAGGGCTTTATAGAGCAGACTCACACAGCACTCTGCTTCAGAAATGAAGTGATTGCTGGCCAGGAGAAATCAAAAGGGAGCATTACATTACTTCCCACTGCAAATGTGATCTGGACCAACAAGCTGTAACCTATGCTGACAAGAAAATTAGCCTTGCCACTGTATTTTAAGGCAGAAAAGCATTTTTGGGTAAGATGTAAGGCCGTTTCCCTTTGAAAGTATGGGGGATTGCCGTGTTATCAGAGACAGGGTGAAGCTCTGGAGTGGGAAACCATAGAATGGTTCTAGTTAACAACTTCGAGGCATCCATGTGTCATTCATCAAACTTGCCTTTTGTCTGTCTGAAACAGAATAAACAAAGGAGATGGTCTCTTACATAGTTCTTCTCAGTGAAGTAGATAATCTTGGTTCACTGAGCAGAATATAAAAACAAGTCATTCTCAATGGCATATGCCATAATGAATGCTTGATTTTGAATGTCTGAGGAGTACATGCACCCCCTCAAAGCTACACTGTCTGAGTATGACACCCGCAGCTTCCATGACCGAAGAGGCTGAGAAAAATGTTTTAAGGGATGAAGTCTTGATGACATGTCAAGGTAGGCATTTATAGACTGTCATGACAAAAAGCCCTGTGTGAGAACAAATAAATACATGAGCTTGTTTTTTTCAGTTTATAAAACTGTGTTTGCCAGGAATTGTAAAAATGGGAGCAGTAATTGGGATCAGTATGCAAATGCTATTTAAACTCTCCACAATTATTCTCTAAATCAGCTGTAGCTTTCTTCCCCATTTTCTTTCCTCCTCTAGCACATTTCAGCCAAAACACAGCCCACACCGAACTGGCCCTGCAGCATCAAAGCTGGCAAATCTAAACAGTGATAAAATAAGAGAAACAGAATTCATGTAATTGGAGATTTTATAGAGGGCACCTGCCAGCTTTTTAGGGGATAACCGGAGAAGTGTCCTTCTGAGTAAAGCATCTCAGGTAATCTGTCCTCTGTTATGTATAGGCCCCAGGTTAAGTAAGACCTGGATAAAAGCAGCACCGTGAGCTGTGGCTGAAAGGAATCTGAGGGTCAAAGTGGATGACAGAATACAAACCATGATGTTCCTGCATAAAACTGTATTCAGTAATGGTATTTCTGCATCTTTCATCAGCTGAAGTTTTGAAGTGCTCTAGAGATGAAATTCTGTAGGAGAATATAAAGGTAATCTATACTTCAGTCTGTACATCGAACCATGAGAGCCTCTCACATCACACAAGAAGGCTGTTTGTCTGTTGGCTTTTTCTGGATAGCCCAAAACATGGAAACCCAGCAGGACCACAGCACAACACCAAAGAATTCCAGCATGTTTGCCCCTCTGGAAAGAGTCTGTGTGGTCCTTCTGTGCTTCTGGGAACTAGGTGTGACTCACTGCCAGTACAGTGGACTAGGTGTTGGATGGCTTGTCTTCACCTAAATCTTGGTCCTGGCAAAACATGGATAATCATTCAGTGTCATTGACAAAAAGCAGAATAATGTGATTCTGCTGGCCATTTCTTCATGTACACAGTCACCAGGAAGGGTGATGTCAGGAAACTGTGGCACCCCACAAGAAAGCACTCTTGAGTGAGCAAGTAGTAGTCATCTTAGGAGGAAAACAATACATGGAGTCACTGTATGACTCCATACATTATTTCCTCTGTGCCCATGGGACCACAGATGAGTCAGCAACAGTTCATGGTTTGTAGTAACAAAAGTAGCTGTCAATTGTAACAAAATCAGTATGGATGCTTGGTTCTCATCCAGGGCCAGCGGGAGGTTCTCAACCAACAAAGCCAATGCAGTCTAGTCTATCAGGACATCTGTTGCTTATGAGGGGAGTGATGTAAACAAAGAACAGCCCTTTCTTCTTGTTTTATCTGCTCATTAACAATGTGATGCCTTGTGAACCATAAACATACAGTGTATGTTAGTTACTGGCTTTGGTGCTGATTATACTATTGTCAGATAGGAAGTCTCCTCTTTTAAGATATTTGTAGCATTGCTGCAGGAATAAAAGTCAGGAGTGGACCTGCATCATTGAGGTGACCAGCTATCTTGGGGTACGATACCACTGATGACTAGTTTTCACACTCCATCAACAGCATAATTTTGGAACATCTCCCTTACACCACAAGCTGTAAAGCCTGTACTCAGAGACAAAAAGCCACAAGTATACTATGCCAGAGGGAGATCACAGAAGACACTCAGGCTGTTGCCAAAATGTCCTTGCAGTAGCAGGTTATTTTTAAAATAAAACTTCCAAAAGATCATGGGAAGCAGATGATGCCATACTGCAGAGGAAAGGTCTCTCCCACCTGGTGGAAAAATTCTGTTTCTGAACTCCTTATTGTGTGATTGATTTAACCCTCTGGGTATGGGGGAAAACCACCACTAGGCACCCAGGGTGAGAGAAGAGCTTCCCTCCCACATTTATGCAAATTGTGGCCAATCTCCATTACTCTCTAAGAAGATGAGGGAAAAACCTCATAAGTCAAGTTGTGCATCAAAGGGAAAGATTAAATCCTGCTTGGTTCTGCCAGGTGACCAGTTAACTCCTTGAATCATGAAAAACAATGGAGAGACAAAAATAAGTCTCTTTTCAAGCCCCATCTCAACTCTTGTGCCCAAGCACAATATAATCTTCACCATCCCTCTTTCTCCTCCAGATGGATTTCAGCTAGATGAACAGAGTAAGCATAGACTTAGAGACAGATTTTCTTGTTAGGCATTTATAGGAGATAGGACCAAATCACCCTAGAGTTTCATTATGATTTGGGTCTTAGCTCTTCACCAAATTCCTATGAAAAATCCTATTTCTGTTGCATCGTTCCACTTGTTGTTTGATACCTGCGTTTTGCTGTGATTTACATAGTAACTTGAAAGCAAACAGCATCACAATCTTTAGAGGGTTAAATGTTACCTTCAGTGTTTGTGTATGAGTCCCTTTGACCCCAGTAAGACTTCTGCTCATGCAAGAGTAGGGAGTACAGCCTTGTCTCTGGCAGCCCTCAGGCAGTAGTTAGGATTTGTTCTAATTAATGGAGTCTCTAGTAGGAATTACTCTGCATTTCCCAGATACGTAACCAATGAGTTCTTCTGTTAGTTCGTTGTTCTTTTTTAATAGGGCTCTCAAACATTTCCTCTAGGCTTTCAGAGGAGAAGTCGTATCGAGTGCATTATTCAGTATTTTAGGCTGTGCTCATCATTTCATTCTTTCTAATCAAAGCACCTTTTTGATTATTGTTTATACTCATAAACTACAGACAGCATGCAGTACATAGATTTGGCTGCTTTTCCATAGCCACTCTGAAAATTGTAAGCAAAATTGCTTTTCATTTTGCCTGACAGCAAGTTTTAATTTTATTCATCATTTTATCAGATTATATAACATTTCTGTTGTCTGCATCTGTCTTCCGACTGCTTTCTTCTCTCTTTTTCCCCCCATTATGTTTATGCTGAAAATATGAAAACAGCAATAAAGAAGAGACCAATAATAGCTTCTTGCAGTAAAAAGGGCTTATTAAAAGGATATTTTCTGCCTGGGTGAAAAAATTCCTTGAAAATATCATAAATACTTTATAACACACAGAGCTACACTTTTATTGTCTTCAGAAGTTGATTGTCTAGATAAGCCATTTAAAAAAAAAAAAAAAAACCAAAAATGTCACATTTAAAAAAATAATTAGGTGAGTTTTCTTCACAGTCCAATTAGGCAGATTCCAGATGAAACATCAAAAAAGGATTAAGTAACCATACAACGGGTGAGAGCTTTTCAAATCAGTCTGATGACAAAGCAGATATACTTTCATTTTGTAGAAAAATTGCTAATACTGTAACATCCAATGGGCTTGGTTTTATTACATGTTTACAGGGTTCTTCATTGTGGTCTCAGCAATATGAAGAGCTCTGCAAGCATGCAATAAAAACGGAGCAGACTTGATGTTAGCACGATTCATTGGTGTCCCTCGTATCAGGGAACTTCTCTTTAAATAACCACAGAAGGTTCATGGCATGATCCCTAACCTTGGATTCTAACGATAAGGAGCAGAACGAGGATCTTTCTAGTAAAGTTTTTAGATCATGTTTTGTTTTCTTTTCTATAAGTACATAAAGTCTTTTATTTAAGATATCCGAGATTTGCTGGTAAGGATGATTCATAACTGAAGTCCAGTTTTCCTTTGGGATTAGGCACCAGTGTTTGTTTTTTGTTTTTCTAGCATAGCAACTGAATTTCATCATTCATTTTGTCATTTAGCAATAGAAGACAACTTCACCAAAGAAGCTCACAGTACAAGTAAAATTGGAAGTAAATGGAAGCCATATGTTACTATAATTTCCAAGGTTAAGAAAAAACTATAGCTCGGGCTATATGATTTTTAATGGAGAGAGAAGTATACTTTGTTATCAATAGCCTTGAGTTTTTAGGGTTTTTTTTAATAGTTATTTATTTTGTTAATGGTAGTTTGAAGAACACATTATGCCCAAAGTGTTCAGAGCAAGGTTGTTGCCTGGCAGTAATCCATTTCTTAACTTATGTACAACTGTGGAGTTATTAATGCTAGTCAGGTTATGTGCAAGGATTCAGGAAAATTCTTTATTCCTCATTGACTCCTGACAGTTATTGTACCTAGGAACTGGGTAACGTGTTCTGAAGTGAGCAATTATGGAAATGTTTACTTCACTGGCTGCATGTAAATGTGTGCAGAGAATGTACCAGAATTTTTCCTTGGGGGTATTTAATTCTCTCCAGGGCAATGAAAATCAAATGATTTCTTTTTTTTTTCTTTTTTTTTTTTCCAAAGCTGGGATGTTTTTTTTAAGTGCTATAATGCAGCTGAATAATGATGAATGCAGTAGACAGAAAAGAAATAGAGAGAGGACTACCAACAGATCTGGAAAACAAATTTTAAGGTGGAAGCTAAAACCGAAAAGGAAAAAAGGGGGTAGGGAGCAAGGGAATGCTTGTGACAGATTCAAGTTTGCTGGAAAAAGGATATAAAATGGATACTCTAGTATTCAGGAGTAGTACAGTGCATGTAATACATCTGTTTTTTAAGAACATAAGCGATTGGCTCAGTATTGTTCACATCGGAGGGCATCACATTTGCTTGTTAATTAAATGCAGTACCAGTACCTACTGTCCCTGAACAGTTGGGCAAAAAAATCCCAATATGTATACATATCTGTGAAATTTCTATAGATGCGTGTGGATCTCATGCAAATTACAACTGGATTGTTACTGCTGCTTTTTAATGCCTCTCTCCCCTAGTATTTCACCACCACCACTATGTAGCCATTGAGAAAACGAAACTGGTTTACAAAAAAGGAATTTGGGCAAATATATAGCTTTTAGAAGAAACTGAATGGGATGTTTTCATCGCTGAGATTTTTTTAAAGCCAACTCATTCTGTAAATGTACATTAAGGTCATATATAAGCAGTCTGAACTGAAATCGTGGAATATCTTACGTATTATGTAACCTGTGCATGAATCCAAACTTATAGCGTACTCAGCGCTGAATCCTTGCCAAAGGGAAACTGAATTTAGTTTTTTGGGCTTTCTGAGTAAGATTTTTAATTATATCAAAGTGATTTTAGAAATCAGGAGTTTTCACATACTGTTTTACAGTAGTGAGAGTAAATATTACTTTAAATTGGCCTCAGCGGTCATATGCCTGTCATTAGACTAGAATTGGATTACATTAATTAAAAAAAATAGTTGCTGACCTTTCTGCTCTAATTTTTTGTGTGTATTTTTCCTGAATTTCTTAAGGAAGGGTTTCATAAAAAGGGTTTTATGTCTTGCAGAAAATTGAGTTTTGTAGACATTACCTAACTCTTGATTTGTCACACTGGGATCAATAACATTTCGCTGCTCTTAAACACACAGAATCACAGGGGACACATAATGTTTTTTATAAGTGCAGTAAAGTTAACGTGTTGTTGAAACAAAAACTCCTCTGACAGTCCTGTAATAAGTACACTCTGAAACTAGCAAATTATCTGTAATACTAGGAAAGGCAGGAAGAGCGCTTAAGAGTACAATGTGTACGTTGTTGGCACTAGGTACAGCATGAAGATAGAAAGAGGGATTTTCTAAGTTATCCCTTCCCTTACATGTCAGAGACACGGTATTTCCCTGGGATCCGTGTTGTGGGATTGACGCAGTGGCCATGAGCAGTTTTTAGGTTGCTTTTTTACCCCTCGTTAAAGCTAGTGCTTCAGCACCTCTTCAGCAGAAGTGGCTTCTGCTGTGGCTTTGTGAGCGATTCATATGGCTGTAAATTTATGCAAGGGGATAGCCCAATAAGCTGTGCAAGGAGGCGTTAGAGAACATCCGATGAATGGACACCCATTCCCCTCCCCTAATACAGACCACAAAAGTTTGTTCCACAGACTCTTGCCCCTAGAACCCCCCCACAAATGACTCTGGTATTTTCAAGTAGCTTTGAATTTTAGTTGAATGAAAGAAAGACCCTCTCTCCACTGTCTATTGTCTAGAAAATAAATGGAGTTCAAATAACACATATATCCATCTTTGTTTCCTGATTTAGAGAATCAAAGGAACTGATGTTAGATTAATTTGTATAGTTGCGCTGAAATGGCTGTATCCTGTTGCCAAGTTTCTTTCTGACTACAGTGATGCATAAAATATCAAAATATACATTTCTTTCTGGTATCAAGTCAGAAAGAAAAGAAATGTGTGTTTTTGATATTTTATGCTTCGCTGTAGTGATTATAGAAAGAGGGGGGGGGGAAATAACGTGAAGGAGATTTCCATTTATGCAGGAAATGCAGCTACAAGACTCAGAAAGGTGTGGCTGATGTGTGACCTTTCGTTGGATTTTCTTTCTTGAGAGATTTAAGGGCAGGAAAGGTTGAGAAGCTGTTTAATGTTAAAGGAATTTTGGATATTGATGGTAGCAGGCAGTGGCCCTTTTATGCACAGTGGAAATGCTGGAAGATAGATGTAGCCTGATGTGAAAATCTTGTCACTTTGTGTAAGCTGGTGCTATCCATCCTTCAGCACTTTGCAGAGAATGTAGTTTTATGTTCATTTAATAATTATCCATTTTGGTTGTACTTGTCGGGGAGAGCTTCTTGAGCCCCATCAGTTTTTCAGAGAAGCACCACTCAAGCTCTTCTGCTGAAAATGTTTTTCCTTTCCTCCCTTCACTTCATTCCACTCTTCCCCTTATCGACACACTCATCAGTGCCAGAGCTCTTCAGTATTCAACTCCTGTCCTTTGTGAAGTGATTTTGCCCAGACACGTCTGGCTCAGGGTGAAGTGCCCTCCCCTGAGAGCACGCACTGCAGCCCCAGGTCGCCAGCACCATGAATACATTATTATCCCAATTTCCATCCTGTTGCCACGGCAGCACTTTTGGAGCTGCTGGGTTATTAAGTCGTACATCACTAATACCCTGATATGAGCAGAAGTTGGATTTAATATCGGCCTTTGATCAGATTACCTCCCAACAGTCAGCTGTCATTAGAAAATTCCTTTGCTCATTATACCCTCAGAGCTCTGGCCTGTGTAGAAAAAGGGTGGCAGACCTGATACATGGAGGCAATTTCCAGCCTAGGCCTTGTATTGTACACTTAATAATAATTTTCTGACCTTTTTGATATTTGGGAGATTCTGTACAACTCTCTCTCTCTTTCTCCCTCTCCTTGTATGCATGCGTGTATGTATATATGTAATATCTTCAGTTTTGTGGGGGCCTTTTTTTTTTTTTTGTCTCTTGCCAAGTGATACTGTACTTTGTAGGAGAGTGTCTGTTTTCTGCCTGTCCTCGGGTAATGTATAAAACATGGTGCTTCAGGTAGAGATGAAGGGTAAACTGATGTCCCCCTAAATGGCCAGCCTGTGTATGCACCTAACACTTCACTGAGCAATCTGTCAACATGTCAGCAACACATGTTTTATAAAAAGCCTCCAGTGGGAGCAAAGGCTCCTGCCAGGGCTTAGGAAATGCTTTGAATTCAGCAGATTTCTATTGCTGGAGTCCCCCGAGGTTCCTTTTACAATGCCTACATTTCAGAAATTTGAACTTGGGACCCTTAGGGGGTTCTCTCCGAATGCCTGAAAATGTAGAGTTATATTGTTGCGTGTCCCCAAGCGGTCTTTACTAATACCTGAATTCGGAGAAGCTGGAAATTACAGAGCTCCCCAGGGGGAGCTTTATCCACACCAGGAAGAAGAGAATAACTCTGCAGGGAGATTGCTTAATGCATTGCTGAAATAAAAGAATTTGAGAGAGATGGGTTGAAGTGTTTTTTTTTTTTTTTTTTTCTTCTTTTCTGGCCACTCCTTCGGCTTAGCTAAGTCCTTAAAGACAAAGTCAGGGTAAAGAAGCAGCTGGGCTTTTTTTAATGAAATTTTAGATGTGGCTTTTGAAACAGTGAGTTGACGCGTACATGTGTGTGTGTATGTGCAGCCATACACGCATCCCGAGAATGTTTCTGTTACATGCAAAAGTTTATTTTGCTTCTGTTGCGTATCCTCAATTTTCCCTGTGTTCCTCTCACTCAGATGCCTGAGTGTGCGTACCCTCTCTTTGTCTTTTAGCCTTCAGAAATACTCCTGCTTGCATTTTTCACACTCTTCCTAACTTGACTTACGTTGCAGTTTGCCTGCCCTCTTGCACGGTGCTTTTTCCACAGGGCAGGCTTGCCTCCTCCCAGCCCAGCAGGACATGGCTGAGCCTCATCCCACTCGGGAGCATGCGGCGCTGGTGCTCGCTGCCTCATCGTCCGGCTGTCCCTCAGCTTGGGGAGAGTCCAACTGCGCCTGCCAAAGCCAGACCAACCCTGCACACATCCTCAATATGCTCTGCAAGACAAGGGAGAAATTATTTTTGAAAGTACCTTATTGTTACACTAGGAGACTTCACATTATACTGGTCATGTTCTTACAAAGCTTCCAAGATAGTAGGGAAATCTGAAACCCAACCGTGTGCTTTTTGTCATCCCCAGTAAGGCAAAAGCCTCTCCTGGTAGGCTGTTTTTCCAGATCTTTCTGTGGCCGGCTTTTGACACTGCATCACCTGACCCTATCAGGAGGGAGCCGGGGCCGGCTCGTGTTTACCCGCTGTCCTCGGGGGACGCAGCCCTACCTTGGAGGCCAGCGCCTTTCAGTTTTACAGACAAAGAGGAGGCCAGCGCTCGCACACAGCTCGGCCGGCCGGTGTAAAACAGTTCCAGCTGTGGCCGCTCATGGATTTGGGGGAGGGGGAGGGAAGGCATTGGCTTGTGTTTTAGGTGTGGCTACATGCATACAGCTTGCTCTAAACATTGCTTTTAACTTCCTTAGAGGAGGGGAAAGGGATATAAACAGCCAGCGATTCTCAGCTCAGGAAATTGTAAGAGCGTTTTGAAACCTAAAGTACAGTTTCAGGTGGAATTGGCATTTCGCTCTGTTTTGGGGGGGAGTCTAGAAATCATTTTCCCCTCATTCTACAGATCTTTTCCTCTGGCACTTCTCAGTAAATGAGGCAAACTCTGCACCGCGTTTAGTTTGGTGGCCCTAAATGTTGTGGACTTACAAAACGCACAACTCTCATTTTAGGAAAGGCTAGCTTTCTTGGCTTGTTGGGTGATTTTCATTTTTCATCAGAAACGTATGAGGTGACAAAATTAATTAGACCAAATGCAGGCGTGAAAAGTTTGATGGCACATATGGTTTTAACTAATGCTTTTGCTGATACGGCTACTGTCCTCTGAAGGCTTTATATTTACTGTGGCACAATAACTGAAGATCAGGGGAGGCTTTTGATCACCCACGGAACAGGGCATGTTTGGGAAAGGCTAGGAAGGAGGGGTTTGTACCGTTCAGAGATGAGAGAGCAGGAGCTGAGGTCGGCATGCGCCTTCTGCAGAGAGACCTATTTAAAAAGAAAACCTAAACTGTTCTTGCCTTCCTGGAGTATGAGAGTCAGCCGGTGTTTTTTATCCTGAAGAAAAGCAATGAGAGGAACCTGCTTTTGATATTTGTGAGTGCAAGTCAAGCTGAGCCTCCTGCTATATTTTGGTAACACTTTCACTGGACAGAATGTTTGCCCTGTTCATTACAAAAGTGGTGCCAGCTGCCTGTTTGACAAAGCAAGTGTATTTAAAGTGCCTCGCTGTGTGCTTAATGCATCTGAAGAAGGTGTTTTGTATTTTAAGTACTTATAGGCGTCCAGTGAAACATTTGCATCTGGCACCCTTTTTAAAAATAAAAGAGGAGAAATTTTCTCTTCCATGTGGTGCCTTTCATGAAAATGCATCTGTCCTCTTCACTACCCATTATCAAATAGAGAAAGGTTTTGTACTTAGGGATTTAAAAAAAATTTTTTTCTGTATTTATTTTAGTTGTATTGGTAAGAAATGTGTCTCTCATGAATAATGTCAGCAGGAGTTTCCCATTAAATGGTGTTGAGCATGTCATGGACAACTCGATTTAACTTTTAAATTTTCTATTGCCTCCTTAGGAAGGATTCAGATAGTGCATCAGCGTAATCTTAAATTTATTTCCTGGGGAGGCCACATTTCTTGTTTTCCCAGCCCCCAGCCCTGAACACAAAGTCCTCATTTTCTGTGTAACTTCAGAGCAGAGTCAGCCTGCCAGATGGAGTGCTGCTGCACTGGCTTTCCCCCCTCAGACACTGAAACACAATATTTTTGAACTGTACCCTGTCTCCCCTAAGGCTCAAAACTAAAAGACTAGTCTGAACTCTGATCTCTGGCACGATGGCATGATGCACTGCGTCGCTCCTAGCAGGCCAATGTTGCATTTTGCTCCTTTCCCAACAAGTGTAATGCAATTTCTTACCCTTTCTAAGATTTTCACCCTGGAGGAATGTGGTTGGGATTATTCAGAGGAGTTGAATGCAACTCAGTATTTGCAGTTTGACTCAGTCGCACTAGGAATATGCAGTCATGCGACCCTGTATTCTTACCCAGAGTGCCTGTTTAGAAGCCAGCAAAGAAAGACAAGCAAGGTTTCCACTGGAGAGAGATTGCTTACATGGTGATGCATCTCTTCTGTGGTATCAGGCAATGTCATTTTCCTTGTCTTCTAGCAGAAAAAAAAAGAAAAAAAGTCCAGTTGCAGCAAAGCAGAAAACAAATGCACAGGATACGTAAACTATTTTTTCAGTTGCTAGTATCCAAAACTACTTAAATAAGCACTAATTTTTATTTCATATTGTTACTTGTTTCTTTTTCTGTGTTTCGTCTTGGCACATTTGCTATATCATAACCCCATGTGCTTGATTTGATGTTTACCCTTGACTCAAATCAGATACTTTGAGGAGCAAAATTAAATCATTACTTCTGTTTAGCTTGTTAGATATGCTATCAGGAAGACTTAGCCATGTTTTCCACCTGACGGTGGTTGTGAAATGTGTAAACTGCTCGCTTTGTCAGTGGAGTAAATTTTGACTGAAAAGAGAAAAAGATAAATTCTGTTTGAACAAAGGCTGTGTTTTGTTTGTACAGTGTGCTGCCAGGCCATAATGGTATTTCTCTTCTCAATGAAGGCTGTGTATTGTATGAACGGCTAAGCATTCAGCAGCCTCATCGTATAACAGTGTTGTAAGTGGTTGTCTCACCCATGTGCTGGAGCCCTCTGTCTCATCGACCAGCAGCATCTCTGAATATTGACAGTTTCCACAATAAAAGGAATCAGTGCGTAGAACAATATGGAAACTTTTAAACCATAAAATTAAATACAAAGAGCTGGCAACCCAACATACACTTCACATGAAGTACACGATACAGTCCATTTGTTTGTAGGACACTTGCTAGTCTGCTAAAGTCTTGATCTTTCTAGTGATAGAAAAGTGACAACTAACGGGCAAATTTCTCTCATTCCCCCAGGTTCTTTATGAGTCAGCCGTCCATTTCACTGGGAGGTGCTTGACTGGTTAGGGTGCCTGGGTTGGACTGTTTCCAGGGAAGGTTGGGGTTTATTGCTGAGTCTTCCAAGTGGGAGTTACTTCAGCTCCATTTACCAATTACAGTAGTTAGGGAGAAAGAGCCAAGGTGGTATTGCCTGACAAGGTAAGCAGTAGGCACCTGAGCCTGTTCCTGTTTTAACCAGACTCCCAGATATCCGTGGTGAGTGAGTTGAAGAAAAAACCCTCTTGTTTTGCCCTCTGCAATGTGGCAGCACCTCACAAAGTTTCTCGGGCAAGCACTTGTCTTCAAATATATAAATAGCCTTCTTGACTTCATTGGTTGTGTCATGTCTCTGTGCCATGTGCTAGGTGCTGATGTGGGTGTATCTCAGATACAGGTTTATCGTATGATGTCATCCTGTTTTAATCTGGACATTAATAAAAGCAGCATTCTGGTCAGGACCGTATGCTGTATTATTTTCAAATGAAATACCTCTGTCTTATCATCCCCTTTTTCCCATCTTCTCTCAGTATTGTCACCTTTAACTAGCTTAGTTATGAGGAGTGTCTTTTAAAAACATTAGCAGTCTCTCGTTTGCTGCCCACCTCAGACAGCAAGTGTGTACATGCAGCTGGCAACTTACCTGGTGATAAAAGTGCAGTGGGTGTGCCTTTTTCACTAGTATACTTCTCTGATGTTCTTGTTTATCAGCAACGAAGAGGTCTGTGTTTGTTGTTTCCCATGTCCTTGTTCCTTACAGTGGAACCCTCTGGTGTTTAATATGGTAGGAACATGGAGTAAATGTCCTGCTCTTAGGCTACTCTACTGGGAGACTGTTTTCGTCATCCTGTCCTTCCCTTCCCCCTTGCTCCACCTCCTTATGGTGTGGAGTTCTGTAGGATCTAGTGATGTGCATTGAGGAGGGCTGTGGTTGTATCCTCAAAGAAAGCACTGAGAGAATATTTTTTTTCTACCTAACTCACTATTTTATCAGAATTTTTAGGAACTTGATATCATGGAGTCCCTTTTTTCCTGTACTAGATTTAGTTGCAGTTAATCAGTGTATTCAAAGCTTATCAGATAAGGTATACATAGGCAGATAGATGCTGTCTGGTACCATATGCTTCATTTCTTTGGGAAATCAGACTGAAAACACTCTATTTTAACTTCTTAGTTATTTAATTTCTTGCCTCAGAAGTGGTCCCAATCCAGAGCTCCAGGAATGGAATATTCCCTCAGCTCTAACCCTCACTTCACCATTATCCTTTAGACCCTCAAAATGCAACATTGTCCGTCAAACTGAAGAGCTCTGGATAGGAATCCCAGCGAAGCCCATTAGTGCCGCTTCTTAATCAGCTGGAGAAGTCACTGCTCAATGATGTGAAGCACCCCTTGCCCTATCCCTCGAGTGCAGAATCCAGCTTGGGATCTCTCATGTGGCAGTGCCTAGTGTTAGGCCAACACTAGTATTTGTTATCCACAGATGAACAACAGAGCTGGTCATCGTCAGGCATGTACCTTCTTCCTTGAGGCCCATATTTTGATCTCTGTGTCTCCTTTTAAAATGGCAAATCTGTACACTTCCAGAGTAATTTTACTTTACCATAATAAGGGCTGCTGCTTTTTCTCTTTTTTTTTTTTTTTTTTCTTAAATGTGATATCATGTCTTGAAGTGGAGTATTGTGTCACTGTGGTATGTGACATTACACTGTAAAATATAAAGCTATAAAAGTCCGTAATTTATAAGACTATATTAGGTGCTTACTGTATGTATTATGGCCTTGTAATTCACCATTGCCTATCATTTATTCTATATATAATTCCACTGAGAGTTCTGGTGACATTATAAAGGAAAAAAGTGTAGCTCAAGTGGCTTGTCATCAGAACCCCAAGATAGAATTTCCTTGTATTGCGTTATCTAATGTTTTCAGTATTATCCATAATGCAAGAATGGGAAATTTCTGCTTCAAAAAATTCTCGTTTATGATCCAGGAATGTTATTTGTATCCATCAAAATTTTCTGAGTGGGAGATGACATCATGTGCACTCACCATCTCGTGGAAGACCTTATATCAAGTTGTAGTATCACGTGCTTGTATAACAAGGTCAAGACATCTAGAAAAAAAGTTTTCCAAGCTTTGCTTTGTGTGAGTCTTTGGTAACTTCAGTTGAAGAAGCAGCTAATTCATTTGTTCCTGAACAAATTCCAAATCTTTCTAATTGGGAATTGTCAAATATACTTAAGGTCTTCCTTATGTTTGAAAACTGAGTAACAGTATTTTACACTCACTGTTCAAAATGCTCTGGAACTGCTGTTACATTCATGACGTTTTAGAAAACAGAGTATTGCATCCCATTTTTTGAAAAGTTCTTCATATTGGTGAATGAAAACAATAGCAGATTTTATATCTAAAATAATGAGCTCTAGTTCTAAGGAAATAAAGAAACAAAGCTCTTCACTTGCAGCTGAAGAATTATTTGTAGTGTGGTTTGGATGAGCTCACTGTCTGGCTTACCAGGTTTGTCTGATGTCTGTGCAACAGTTTTGTTACCTTCTTCATCAAGTGTGTTGAAAGCCAAGCATTATCCCAGTTTCAAGAGAAGCTTCGATGCAGCTGAGCCTCTCTCCTTGGCTTTGTGGATGTGCAGTGATATCTCTTATTCGGGGAACTCCCAGTTTGATATTCAGCTTCTGTGAGCAGATGAGGTACTATGCCTTCTCCCACTGAATCACCAAAAGGGAAAAGGGGTGTGTAAGGGAGGACCAGAGGCATCAGATCCTGGAACTGTTCAGTGGCGGGTCATTTGGGGGGAGTCTCTTTCGACTTTGACCCGTTGCATCTGGACAACTTACAGCACAAGCTATTTAATGGTGGGAAGTACTTGCAGAGAAGTGGGTCTGAGGATCTGAGGTTTAGCACTCAGTGCTTGCTGTATTTTAAAATCTTAAACCATCACAACTTTTTTACTAAAATATAACACAGAAAGTAGATGTTTTTAAAGATGGAAAAAATGTTTGTGAAATTTTGTTGGGATTTTTGAGGGGGAACTTGAAAGAAAGGTTATAGTTCAACGTAAACCAAAATTTTTTACAAATGTTTTTCTTACAGCACAGTGGGACAGCTGTTTGCAGGGATGAACAGATCAGACTTATGGTACAGTTGCAACCATTTTAATAAAAAAAGAGGGAGAGGAAGGAGGCAGGCAAGGAGTGGGCCTGTAAGCTGACTGATTTCCCTTTAAATCACTTTGTAATTTCTTTTTTTGGCTAGTAAGTGACTTGAAAGTATTGGAAGATAAACAGCCTGAGCTAGGGCCTGGACTTCTGCCATGTTCTGGACTCCCAATTAAGGGATGAAATTGCAAGATACCGTTCAATTTTACTGCAACTGTGGCTGAGTTTTGTGGGTCAGTAAAAGAATTGGAAGGGTTTTTTCCTCTCTGGTTTGTGCACTTTAGATGTGCTGTGCACAGTTATCCATGTTAGCAGTGATGAGACTTAGCCACACACTCCCTGCAAAGTGATGGCAGGTGTAGGCCCCTGGTTGAAAAGAAAATGGTTGTGGATGTTTTAAGTTTTTGTGGAACTTCTCAGTTGAATAACCTGCCTTACCTTTTTTTTTTTTTTCTTTTCCCAACTCTCATCTTGACATTCAGCTGTGACTTAAAATCATAAATACAAAAATACGTATTTTGGTTAAGGGCTGCAATTTTTAAGTGCCTTGCAGAAAGCTTCACAATAGAAAAAAACTCAAATGACGTTCTTTGTGTGTTTTTAAGGGTGCCTCTTGTATCCATTTTAGCACAAATTTCCATTGCTTATGGTGTTTTATTTTTGCCATGATGTTGTTGTATTTGTAGTTGTACATTACTTCCTGACTTAAACACTATCATTTTCTAAACTGCAGAGGTAAGGAAGTATATTTCCTTTTTGTACAATTTTCGGAGTAAATGAAAAGGGAGGTAGTGTCAACTCAAGAATGATTTTCATAGCTCTATCCCATCTTGTAACAAGATTTTAGAAGGCAGAGAAAACCTCTGTCCCATTAGTTTTAATGATACTATCTTAGTGCAATGAAACACTATGAAAATGAAATAATGCATATATTTCTATGAAACTTAAGCTCTTATCTACTGTGCTTGCTTAATACTCAGTTTGGTCTTTTTTTTTTCTTTTTTTTTTACATTTTTACATTGTCTGCCACTGTGGCGATCTCTTGTGATGTCATATAGAGTGGTAACTCAAGCTCACAAGCAGTACCAGTGAACTGTGAATGTCATGGAGTTTCACAAGTATAAATGATAAGATGTGGTCTTATGTAGCCCAGAATTTTTTGGGATGACACTCTGAATCTGTCAGTTAAATAGGTTTGCCAGAGACTGTTCATGGAATAATGATTTTGTTACCTATCCAGTAAAAACCATGTAAAGAACTGTGGTATCACGATTGCCTTTAAGTGGAAAAATTTCTGAAAATGTGGGAAATTTAACTAGCTTTTGACAGAGTTCCCTCCCTTCACCCAACATAGTAACTTTTTAAGGTATTTTGCAAACATCATTGAGGAAGCTTCATACTGGGTAATGAATTCAAACCCTATAACCAGAAAGACAACTTGATAATCACATCTACTTGATGACAAATGTGAAATGGAGCATTACTTTATAAAAACCTTAAACTAACCATTAGAAGAGGCACTGTATGTTAAAACATAGGAAGTGGAATAAAAACAGTTTTGTGCCAACAATTCTTCACCCTGTTTGTTCAATTCATAAACATAACTTTTATGGCAATTATGCAGGTAGAATGGACCCTTAAGTGCTCACCTCTCAAAACAACTAATTCTTCCCTTCCCTTCTCTTGTCTCTGTCTCTCTCTCAGTTGTATGTGAATGGCTTTAAAGTGATATTTTACATTACTTAAAAATTATGTGAGTGTTTGTTGCTGTTGTGTAGGAAGGAAATAAATCATGGGCTTTTGTGGGATTTTAAATTCATCCCAGGAGTGAAGAGCTAATATCAAGACCTTCACAACTGGGATTAATTTCATGTATCTCTCAGGAGTCCATTGGGTATTATCTTTATACATTATAAAAATGTGTTTTGATATGCTTTAAATTAGTATTTTTTTTCTTGTCTGTGGAGCAGAGGAAGAGATAGTGTGTGAGAGTGTGTGTGTGTGTGTGTGTGTGTGTGTGTGTGTGTGTGTGTGTGTGTTGGATGAAGTGATTGACATGGGTGGGGAGCTGCTGATTCCAGTGTAATTAAGTGTATTGCTGTACAGCGTTGTTCTTGAGCATTAGAAAGATTAAAGTGCAGGCTACACATGCAGACGTGATACTGAAGAGGAAATTCACTCTACTCCAAACATGTTCTTACTCTTATTTTATCACCTCAAAAGGACTTTCATCTTTCACTGGAAGCCTATGGCTGAATGCCAGCCTTTGCACGTCTTCACCATTCAGCGGCAGTTTCTCTGGACGTCCTTTAGCAGATGCTGTCAATTCTTCACCTTTCTTTCATTCTACTCCCTCTGCCTTCATGGATCACTGCGTGTTTGCGGTGCGTGGCGAAGAGAAGGGCAGAGTGGCAGAAGGAAGGCTCATAGAGACTTAGCTTCCCAGCTCCACAACATGGGTGATCTTCAGTTGTCCAACCCTGTGATCCTCACACATTGCTGTGACCCTTCACCCTTGTAGGCAGCAGCACAGTCTGACTAGGATCAAATATGCCTTTTTAAATTTTTTTTTCTTTCTTTGTTTTAATTTTGTAGTAGTTTCTTTTTAAAAAAGTTATGGTTAAGGACAGAATTGGTAATGGGGATGTGCGAGGCTTGGAAATATGTACAATAGTTCAAAGAAAGCACAGCTACATTTGTGTATGTGTTTCTGTACACATGTGCAATGGCATGTGTGCAGTAGCAGTGAAGAAACAGTTGCTAAAATGGTTGATCGGGCAAATAGCTTAAATATTTGCTGAGGTGGTCATGTCTCCTTCTGCCTGGTCATAAGTTTTAATCTGCCTGTGCTGGTTGTCTCATTAATTTAAGAGGATAGAATTTAGTGCAGTACTTTTGTGTCATTCTGATTGCAGAATACCTCTTAGGCCAGAAGAAAAAAAAAAAAAAAAAGGTAAATAATACCTTTATAAGTCTGTATTCCTGTAATCTTTTAAATGATGTATGTATGTAAGGAAGAGTGTGCTCTCCAAAAATTTCACTTAAAGGTCAGAAGGCATCATTCTAATGTCCATCCTGTTTGTACTAATTTTATCACTGTAGGGCATGGCAATTTTGCAAAACGTATGCTTTACTGTATAAGTCACTGTGAATTTTTCAGTTCTTCAGTGATTTCAGTATTGCAGGGGTTTTTCTTGGATAGTATTCTACTGGCAAAAGATTTAGTTCAGTTTCAGGTAGAATCCATTGCATGGTTCTCTCTCTCTCTCTCTCTCTCTGGCTGTGTACCCTTCTGTATTCCCCTTTCTTCGTCTTATTATACTGAGGCTTGGTTAACAGCAGTGATACTAACAAACTTACATACTTATATACTTATGGTCTGTGCCACACTTAAATATTTAAATATGCAGTGCAAAAGAGGGAATCTTGAGGGTGAACCATAAGTTCCACAGTAGATTTTAAAATGCTGCAAATATATCAAACAGATAGTCCTCCCATCTGTCCATTGTGCCACATCCTACTTCATATTGAAATTATGTTGGTGGGAAGACAAGAATTTTATGTGTAGTCTCAAGAAAAATAAACAGCCATTTATTTGCTAAAGCTAGTCCAAACACTCCTGACATTGCAAATGTACAATGTATTACAACAATTTCATCTTGTATTTATGTAACTAAAAGGCTAACCCAAAAGAGCATGTGTGTTACTTAGCTTTAATGTGCATATATGTGTTGTGGTACACCTCTCAGTTATTTGGCTGTGTCTTTGTGTTTGCGTGTGTTGAGTTTTTCCTCTCCCTGCAGGACTTCTTATATTTCCATTGGACAGGATGAAAAGTGCCACAAAATAAGCAGCTTATATTTTATTTTCCTTGTTCAATATGTGGCCCTATGCCATACTTATTCCTTGCAACTGAAGCCTGGCAGTTAATTCAGATTAATTCATTTCTTTGTGGGTTTTTCTGTTGTACTCATCATGACAGTAGTTGAGTGATCTGCAAATATTCTTTATCCTATGAAGTGAGGTGCCACTATAATTCCCATTTTACCCATGGGGAACTGAGTCACCTTTGTTAAAGTCATGCCGCTCAGAGTAAGGGTCTGGGTTTTTAAAAAATGTATCCTTTGTTAGCACTTTGTATGTCCATGACATCTCAGACCTTCCATTTTTGCTTTATGGTGAAGCAGTTTCCTTCCTTCTTGTCCTCTGTCCTCCCTGTGTGCTAGCAGTGGGAACTGTAAGACAAATATGAGATTTTCTGCCCAGGTTCAGCTATCTGTCTAGCATCACAGTGGCCCCTGAAAGGAAGAGTGGTAAGGAAAGTCTTGTCCAGATCTGTGACATGTTTATGGAGAAATCCATGGCAGTTTAGCTAAAAAATCTGTACTGAGTGTGCAGACAGTGCGCTTGCTTTTTTTTTTTTTTTTTTGGTGTGTGTGTGTATTAACTTAGTCAAACCAGCACTGGTTTTCTTAAGAACAGTAAAAGGCATGTGGCTGATATCAGCCTGACTGTACTGCCAGATTTTAAGTCCTGTCTGCAAGGATGGAGTTTCCACAACTTCCCTGTTAAATGTCTTCAGATCTTTTTTTTTTTTCATGAAAAAGATGACATGTTTTTCCAGACTTCTGTCTTAGAGACACTTGAGCTGGCTTAAACTGTACTTTCCAAAAAACCCAAGGTACCCTGAGATAGTATGAAAAATTCCAGCCTGAATAGTTAAAATCTGGCAAAGTAGTACAGAGATGGAAAAAAAGATGTTTTAGTCAGAGGTATTTGCAAGTCCTAGTTAAATATGTCACTGCCTGCATATCTTATTGTATCTTTGGTTGTTACCACCAATTATTTTTATTTCAATGCAAATCCCTTTTTTCCAGTTTGCGTTATCAGAAATTATTGGGCCAAGGGTTAGGGTGAATTTGTTTAACCTTCTTTTTTTTTTTTTTGGTACCTGTACTGAGAGACTGATTTAGCTACGTAATCACAAATGAAATTAATTTACTAAACTTAACTCAGCTTGCTCATTTCAATTATCGGAGACACCAGAATGGTTGTTACGCATATGAGTCCTGTCCTGCTAACCAAATAGTAGAATAGATTTGATTTTCCCCTGTTAGCCAAGTGAAGTTTTCATGTAGTTGAATCTGATATTTAGTAATGATCTTCCTAACTAGGAAATTTTCTGGATCCTTTATTTGCTAACTAGTCAGACTTATACTTTGAAGTGTTTCACTTTATATATAATGTATATTCACAATATGCACAAATGAAATCAAACACAGTTCTTACAGTCCAAAAGAGTAAAGGAAACCCCGAATGTAGTGAAACCACAATTTCCTGTGGAGGCCATAAAAAAGAAGAGCAATCTGTGATTGCTTTCTCATTGACAGCATTGAAGACATAGGGCTATGCCAAATGTGTTGATGTTTATGGATACACTGGTCCATACAAACTCAACATTTCTGCAAGAGGTAGTTGGACAAAGCTGCTTTTAAATCCTAATGACTATTGTAACAACTGTGAGCTAGAGGTCTGAGTACTGATAGTGTCTGCCTTTACCTCAGTGCTTATTTCATCTATTCAAGGACCTTTTGGGGCTTGTATGGATGGATCAATAGATTTTTCCAGCAGACTGTGCATGTTTTAAAGTATAAGGCTATGAATGGCCTCGTATCTTCAGTGACTTTGGAAATGGTCACAAAGCAGTGTTAGTAAAATACTTCAGATAGTAATTAGTCATCAGTTATTATTTGTTCCTCAAGTGTTGTTTTTTTGTGCAGGAGGAAAGGGAGAGAGTAATGCTACTCTTCCAACTTTGATAACAAAAGGTATAACTACATGAGATACCAAAATGATGTGCTGTTGCTCCTTGATTCTTAGGATGGTCTCGGTATCTGATGACTCTGCTGGACCTCGTGTGACTTTCAAACACATCTTCAGGTGCTCACAGGCTTTTCAGGCCTAGCTTTGTGTCTCTCAACTGAATCTGTCTGGACACCTTGGTTAGGGGTTTAAAAGCAAACTAATACTGTTGTGTATGATGTCCATGTTACTTTTTCTCCATTCCTTTCTTACATACTTACTGGACCAGGCTGAACCCTCCTAGGGTCTGTTGGTGTGGCTGACATCCCCAGCTGCAAATGGGAATCAGACCAGACAGTGTATATTTCAGATGTGTTCTCTGATTATGCAGCTTGGTGCAACATTTTATGAGCTTTGCTCAGATGTCTTCCTGGGGCTCTCCCAGGGCATGCCTTGCTTGTATAAGGAAGAGCATGTAATGGCAGCCTTGGCTGCCCCTAGAACCCAAAGCAATCTAGTCATATCAGTGTGGCACAGGGCCAAGCTAATGATAGGCAAGATTTTTATTAGGTTTGGGCAGGTCCTACCAACAGAGATACACAGCTGCTGGAAATTTAGCTAACAGCACTGCACAGTGTGGCCATACCGTCTTGGGCCAGGGCTGGATTGAGGGCCATCTCTATCCCTCTGCAGTGGGTATTGTAGATGCACTGCCAGCATCTACCTATGGCAAGGTCCTTCACTAGCCCATCTTCTGGCAGTATTGAGGTCTCCAGGCATGGCCAGGGTTCCCGTGCACCATAGAAGTGACCTAGCTCTGTGGCTGAGGGACTCAGGGTTTATTCTGAGGGCTACCTTTCTTTACCCGACTCTCAGACAGCACATGCAGGAGGAGAAGTGTCTGTGATGAGGCCTCTTGTGGCTAAAGTGATGGAATGTGGCATTTGGCAATGTACTTCTTGGGTAAATCACAGCTCTGTGCATCAGCTTCCTTTTTTATAAAATGGGGTTAATGATATTGTCCTCCTTGTTAAAAAGCTCTTGGTATATGCAGATGAAAATACACACTAAATGTTATTAAGCTATGTATGATACATAGAAGCTAGGTTATATTATTGCTATTACTTTCCCAGACATGGGTTTGCATTGAAATTTCCATCTCATGTTTAGTGCAGATAAATACTGAAATACATTTATGCAATAAGAACAGTAAGAGAAAAAAGAGCTATACTTCTGACATGCTAAAAAGTGACTAAATCAAGGTTTAATTCCCTGTGAATTAAGCACCTGAATTATAAGCACCTTAATATGAGGTTCATAATATAAATTCTTGGAGATCATTCTGTAGAAAAGAACATTCTGGGAGTTTCTGTCTCTGCTATGTAATCTAGGAGATAGTAAAGTGTATTGAGCAACAGAGCATATTCAAAGAGTTGGGATAAGCTCAGGACGCACATGAGGCTGGTGAAAGAGATAAGATTGTTCTCAGAAGTCCAAATTGAGCTTCGTAGTCAAGTTTGTAGACATACGATGTAGGATGTAGGATGCAGCGCCTTCAGCTGCTTCTTTGTGCCACAGCTACCCCCTCCCCATGCTCTGCAAGCTGCCAGCTGAGCATAAGCACAAGCAATGTCTTGAAGTGTTTGCTAAAGAGCAGCTTAAGGAATGTCCTCTTTGGTCTCATGTCTGAGGACTGAAATGAGGACCTGGTTTCTCATATGAAATCTTGGCCTGGGTTGTAAAGGGAGAGAGGGCAGGCTCTGAATGAAGCAGTTCTGTGCTGCATGGCACTGCATAACCTGACAGACAACACTGTTACATTTTCAGTCTTTCAATCATATTTTTATTGAAAGTATAAAAGAAAATACTACAAAGGCATGAAATGCCCACATTACTACTGTAGTGTTGTACAGAGCACTGCAGATGGGTGCACTCCCTGTAATATTCTATGTGTGCTGAAGGTGGCATTCAGGGAAGGTAAGGTCAGTCAAGTTTCTTTTTCCCCATATCCAAAGTGATATTTTTTCCTCCATCTTGCTGAGAGCTACTGTCAGTTTTAACTTTCTGGGGCCATTAAGAAAAAAAATTAGCCAGCATACTCAAATTAATAACACCTAAAAGTTTGCTACTCTTAAACCTGCTAGAAGAGTTCTTTTGTGGTTGACTGGGTGGTTCAGGAGGTTACTAAGGGGAGATACTTTTTCTTCTCAGTCACCTGTTCGAGTCTTTTCCTACCTAAATAATAATATTCATTAAGCAATTGCATATGTTTCTGTCTCTGTTAAATGAGTTGTGCTCTCTTCAGGTCTTAAGGGACAAGAGCATATCAAACAGACATTTTCAAAGTGACCTTTATCTCCTTGTCCTCAGTGACCTACCACCCTATAACTGCTTGCATTTCTCAGTTCAAACACCTTTCCTTGTAGAAGGTAAGGTTCACAAGTTTGCATTTCCCAGGCTTATTGATGAGGCAGTATGTTTTTATTGTTGAAATTGTGTATATTCTCAAGGTAGCTGAATTACTCTGTACCTAAGTTCTTTCAGAACTCTTAGTTATATACCATGTTCACAATGCACTCCTTTTATTTTTCTGGGGGTTTGTGCTTAATTTTCCCCCCCTACTAAAACATCATTTTTGATGTGTGTTTGCCTGGTAGTTTCACAGGTAGACTAGCTGAAAGAAGTAGGTCAGGACTGAAATCAAAGAACAAGAGGTCTGGAAGATCCAAAAGAAATTATCTGGTCCAGGTCCTGCCATGAGGATGGATCATGCATAGGTAGACAATCCCTGCTTGTTATTTTTTGACTTCCCTTTGGAAACATCCAAGGATATGGTCCTAGAACTTGCTAAGAAAGTTAGCTCCTCTGTTTAGTTATCCTGAAATTCAGACCTTATCTGACCTGAGACTCCTCTGCTGAAAAAAAAAAAAAAAAAAAAAAGATTGCTTCATTCTTTTTCCACCTGGAAAATTCATTGTTTTGTCTTTGATGCAAGCATGTATGTATTTGAACTGCCCCATCCCCACTTGTGTTCTTCCTTTTGCAGCCTACATGAATTAGATTTTTTTTTTTAGCTTTCCTGCACTTCTCCTGCTTGGTACACCTCAGTTTTGTTGATTTTTTCAATTAGATATCTATCCAGTCTGCTTTGTGATGAATACTGATGGGAACAAATCTGTTAGTGTCTTACAACATTACTCTCTTTAGTTAGTCCTGTGACAACATGATAGTTCATGGATCCCAATGGTTTTCTTACGGGTCTTTGCGTCTTACCTCTTACTGTACAGTTTAAGCTCCTGCATTTTGCATCTGCTTGGGATGGCCATGTGGCCAAAATATCTCCCAACCTGTGGCATTTAACCATGATACCTTCTCATTTGCTATAAACTATGCGTATGTTCTGTGACAGTGTTATCAGAGATTATATATTGTAATAGCCCTGTAGGTGATAACAGTTATCACCATGTGAAAATACTGCTGTAGTGTTTTGCTCTTAAAAGGTGAGAAACAGTGGGATTCAGTAGTTATATGCGTTTTGAGAAGATTATTTCAGAAGAGCTTATCCAACTAAAATTTTTTAATATGATAAAAAGAATTTCAGCCTATTTTTAATGAAGAAAGAACAGAGCTTATTTCTCAGATTTGGCCAGTTCGGCATTTGTCAAGGACAGTATGAGTTGTAAGGAAGTATAATTTCTTCATCATTGTCTCATTTGAGAAAGTAAAGGCACGGTGAGCTGTAAGAAGTATAATGCACTGGTATGTTATTTTTAGGGATGGACAAGCAAAATAATTGCAATGGAACTAACCTTGCCCACTTTAAAATCACCAAACGCAGGAACTGAGCTGAAAGTAGAATTTAAGTAGTGGGTTTATAATTAATACATTTATGTTTGTGTTGCAGTTGCATGTAATTTTATATACAACTAAGCAAAAATATTAGAGCCCATTTTCCCTTTTTCCTTTTTGTGTGCACATACAAAACATTAAATTTAAAGAGCCGTACACCATTAACTGCTAAGATTCACAATTGTTTCTAAGAACACTGAAAGTAGTTCTTGCAATGATAATGGTAAAATGTAAAGTAATAGCAAACAGGTTCACATTTAGTATAATGATTAGATAACTAGCGAAAAAACAGCTATTATGTGTTCCTGGACCACAGTGGAGGTAGAAAGCAAGAAAAGTATGTGGTTTGACTGCATATTATTAAAAATGTAACACTTTATATTTACTTTGCACTTAAGAATTTGAATGATCTGACTGACAAAAACAGACAATCTAATACAAATGGTTTGGAATACATTAAAAATGTATACAAGACAAATCGCTATTTTATAATCGTTCAGCAATGTAGTAAATTTGCACTGCAGGTTTGATTCATAACAAATTTGCATAACATTTATGTGGGGTGCTAATACAGTTCTTTCAGTCACTTCTTATGTGTGCTACCATTCTGTTATATACCTTTGGGGGTACTTGAAAAAAAAAGGGAGAGTGGGGGATGGGAGTTAGCGGGAAGAATATGCCAGAGTTGTAAGATCAAAGAGTTGTAATCACAGAAATGAAAAGCTAGGAAAAAAGGGATTGAGACGGGTATATAACTTAAAATTGAGGGAGGAGAGGAAAAAGCATGTATTCCGGGCTCCCATGTGAATTATATAGTATTCACTTCATCATTTAAGAGGACATGAGGAGAAAGATGGGTATCAAGAGTGCATGGACCCAAGGGGCTTCCATGAACAACTATGTTAAATGAAGGTGCTTGTTAATATGCCTTGATTTGCATATGCTTTATATCCTTTCCTAAATATTCTCGGGGAAAATTAATGTTTACAGTGTATATTTTGCCTTTTAATATTGTTACTTTTAATTCTCTTAATTCCTTTCCATTCAAAAGACCAGTTTGGAAGAAGAAGTGTGGATTTGCTTTGAGGAGGAAATAGGAAATAAAGAAATATGAGGAGAGAATAGGCATTAAAGAGAGGTGGAATGGATCCATTTGATAGAGGTCTGGTTTGACTTTTCTACCATACCACCATCTTATTGCTGATGTGCAAAGAAAGACAGTAGTTCAGTGAAAAAGAATGCCTCTCAATCCCAGCTGTGAAATCTGTCTGTGGGGAAGAGACAGACATGTTTACCAGTATGCTTACACCTGCTTTTCAGTGACTTCTAGAATTCCACGTATCACCATTCCACCTTCCCAGTCTTTATTTCTTTTCTTTATTCATCTTTTCTGACTGTAGCATCCACACAAATCAGAGAAAGAAGAAATGTGTTGACCTGTACACAGAAGATCATAAACACAGATTTCATGCTGTTTTATTATCAAGATCATTACGTAAAATCAGCTTTGTATCTTCAGATAGCTTGTATGAATATTTATTACTTGCTATATTTTCATCTTGAATTTTAATAACCTAATGCAAAGTTTAAAAGTTAAGGAGTAAGCTAACCGGTTTGGCCAATACACTAGTGGATGTATTTATATACTGGTTTTGAGGAGAAGACTGTTAAGAGAGTTGCCTATCTGTGTACCTCATATAATTTTTTCTAGGTACTCTGCAATGCCTAAATTGTCTCTTCCTGGCAGCTCCATTTCCTGTAGTTTATTCTCCGTTTGCTCAGATGTCCTGGTGGTTATGCTGAATACAAGTTCTGATGGCTAGATGGATAGTCTGAAGTCCTTCTGCCAAAGAGAGTCATAAAGTCATGAGTTAAATGCAAGATTTTTCAGTATCCTAAGTGACGAGGGATGGCTTTTGATTTAGCCTGCCCTTCAGTGGTTTTACTTCCATCTCTATGGCAGCTGGGAAAGAGGAAATGCATTCCTCAAAACTGTGAGGTCAACACCCATGAAGTTCAGGTTCTGAATATTACAGGTGTTAAAAATAAAATCAGAGGCATGCAGAAGATTTAACATTTGTTTATCCTTGCTGAACAGGAAAGTTGCAATCTTTGTTTAAGTCAAAGTTTGGTGAAAAGCACCTAGTAGAAGACATATTTTTGGATTGGATTCTGCAGTTTTATTTTTGGGATAATAGATGTAAATGTAGTGCATTGATGATGACGTGACTGAAAACTGAGAATGTAGGAAAGTAAATGCATTTATTCATTTGTGTAGGGAAAAGATCTCTGGTGAGCATCATGATGGTGAAGTTAACAAAGCCATAGTAGCCTTCACTGCTGTTGCCTTGATCTTGATGTTTTATAGAACAACATATAGACAGCAAAACTGAGCAAATGTGTGGAGTGACTTGCCTGGTCAGATTCAAATACGGGTGAAGAAGATCAGTAAAGTTTGTGTCTGAGAGGAACTGAAAAGCCCTCCTTAATATTAAGCAGGGCAACCTGCTGTAGCCTGTTGTATATTGTCACACTGATGGTTCCTGTTCCAGCTGGATAGTTGTCTGTCTGTGCTGCAGTTAGAGAGTTAGAGTGACCAGGGTGCCTCTTCCTTGCTTTTGGCAGTCTTTAACTGAAGAAGCAGGTGTTCTGAAGAGAGTGAAGGATGTGAGAGAAAAATCTAAGGGATGCCATTTCAAGTGGAACTGAGCTCTCCTACCTTTGGAGCCAGACACTTCCAGAGAACAACAGTTTGGCCCATCCTTAATGAGTAGAGATATAGGGCCCGGTGAAGAGCATCTATCTGTCTCCATTGACTAGAGCGGGAGCTGAGTCAGCCTGATGAGGTTTGGCATGGAACTGTTCTATGGATATTACCAGTGGCATTGAATTTCACCCTACAAATCAAACTATTTCAGGGACCTTCTGTGGAATTGTTTCACAGGCACATTTTATTCTCTTCTCCCAGTATTTTAGTGAAGAGAGGAAGTGATTTCCCTGGCTGTGCCTCACCTAGAGGATCACAGTTTAGTAACTACATATAAAATGATTTTATAGACAAAACAAGAAAACTAGATGACACAGTTCATGAGTTACATCAGGAATTGTAATTTAAATTTAAAATGCCCCTTTAATATTTCCTTCTCCTATTTTGGTTCTTCATATGGTGAGGTGCCTTCCTGAACTATGACTGCTGACTTTCTTATACGAGAAGCAAAATCAGGAGGAGAATGTGTCTGTTTCTCTCTAGACATGTAAATACTCTTCATTGCTTCCTTCCTACAACTCATTAAATCTCTTGTTTTTTCTAAAACTTTTAATAGTATGACTTATTAGAGAAGGTTGACTTCTCCAATAAAACTGCTCACATTCAAAGCTGCTCTGTAATCATAAATAAAGTAGGTAATGATGATGAGGCTGAAGTAAATTAGCATTTTTGGTTGATATCAAAGTTGTAAATGTATTTTCTTGACTGCTACATGACTGTAATAATCAGTTTACTCTTCGTATTACCATTACTAACCATTGCAAAACTCTTCCTAAGTGAAAGATTCTGGAGATTTGGTGATCCATGCTGTACGTGATGCTGAATGGTTGAGAACAAGATGAGCAAAACCGATGCTGTGTGTGATAAGACTTGTCAGGCTGCTACCCTGTAAGAAATGGCTCAAGAAAACATTTGTGCAACTCAGTAGTAGCAATAGGGCATTTTAATGACACTTTTATCATATTCTTTATTCTAAGATTTTGCAACTGTCTTTTAAAATAGATTTTTGTGCAGTTCCCACTGTAGTACGAATGTTCCCATTTTGAACGTTCAACCCTGATCTGGGTTCTGATTTTCTGGAGTTGCAGGCTGTGTGCTTTTTTCATTCAGAGGAAAAAATAGAGTGAAGAATGGAAGATATATAATTTAGCAATTTTTCAATAAATACAGGAAACTATATGCAGTGAATGCATAATTTTTATGAATTGGAACCTTAAATCATAAATAAAATGTTAATTTTTAGACATGTGTAGTTGTGAAGCAGATGGAAAAAATAGAAATGTGCCGGAAAAGTAGGTATTTGCAGAAGCTAATGAAGTTAATTGGTCTCATTTGGCTACACTATTTTCCCAAACCCCCCAAAGACTGGGCTTTTTAATTCTTTAATTAAAAATGAGTAAGGTATGCTAATAATATAACCTTTACTTTTTTCCAGCTTTCTATATACATACATCTTATTAATAGAACCACCCTTAGTCCAATATTAGCAAGCACATTAGTAATCTGTAAGTTCTAAGGAGGGTGCCAATATTTTGAAACAATAATTTAAAAATTAGCAATCCATGAGTTAATATATGCTTTAAAACCCTAATCATTATTTCCTTTTCCTGTTTCTACATGATTACAAAGAAGGGATCTGTTTTTCTCCAATTGAAGGAATGTAAATTAAAGTACACAGAACAGCTTAGGCTGTGGAAAATTTTAATTTTAAATAGAAATATTTAAACCGATTTTGATTAGCTGGGTTACAGGCTAAATCTTCAGTGAAGTACTGGAAACACATAGTATCAGTGAATTGATACACAGCTACATGCGTTCCCTTAAACCGTTTTTTTGGTGGAAGGGAAATACTGGGAGCTACATATTCTCCTCCTTACTAATGGGCATTTGAAAAAAGGCATTCAGTCTCTATGCTCTAAGATGGCACTTTGGACTGTAGTGAACATCGCTGAATGTGTTATAGCGTTTTGCAGGCGACTCGGGGATACCCACCACTGTAGCCCAGTCATCGCTAATGTATCGCCTTGCTCTCGATTCCCTATGAAGTTTTCTGTATTTGGATGATTGAGTTTGAGCAACTACTTAGGGTTTCAAAGGATTTGGATAATGTTACACTGTAGGGTTGGAAATCTCTTTGAATACTGTGTTGCAAAGGGACAAAGACATAGTTTCAATGCATTTATTAGGCCCCTGCTGTAGAAGCGAGGAACAATAAACCATCTTTTTTAAGTTAAGAGATCTTGGAACAGGCCGCTCCAATAAATCCTGGGTTTAAGAAGTGAGGTACGTGCTGCAGTGCTGAAGTTGTTTATTCATCTGGAGTGTATTAGGCTCTTGATTAATAAGAAGACATCTGCAATTTTACATAAGTAACAGAGCGGGCAGTTTGGCAGTTGTAAATGGAAATTGGGAGAGAAGAGCCAAACCTATACAAAGTCGTTGTCTACTCCTCATTGCCACTGATGTTGATAATAATTATTATTATAGTGGTTAAAAATGCACATATTGATAAAATGTTTCAATCTGAAGGGTTCAGCAGCCATTTCTGCAAGAACCACACATCTTTAAGAACTGGTAGCTTTTCAGACAGCTCTATAAAATGAAAAGATGCCTTTGTGTGCCTAATCTGATCTCACAGGTCTCACACTGATGTCTGACAGAAGTAACACATTTGGAGTCGATGAATTTACGCTGATATAAGACTGATGTAAGGTAACACCAAGAATTAGTCCACATATCTAAAAAACATGAGAGCAAAATCTTCAGTAGAGAAGTAGATAGAAGGCCTGTCAGAAACACATCTTCCGTAGGAATAATCTTGCATCTTAAATTTAAGAAGGCTTAAAACATCCAACAAGTAAATAAATTGAGTAAAAACTGTGTAAGGCCCTAAAAATGAAACTGCTGCATAACACATGAAGTGAGTGTGATGACTTGAGAGCCTCACTGAAAGCCGGTAAGGTTTTTGGGGGGGTTGTTTATTTTTTTAAATGGAACACTTAACTATGCAAGTACATAATTTGGTGGAGAAAATAGAACTGTTGTCAGCAGAGTTTCAGACAAATTGGTTCCCAGTTTGGAATTGATTGGGAGGGCCAGCAAACAAAACATCAGTGGATTAATTTCAGGAAGTCACATGCATTGTTAATAATCCATAAAAGGTCAAATTCTGAACAATTGGATCTCTCACTCCACAAAAAAATGTTGATAATATGACTCAAATAGTAGATCAGCACTTCTTTCAGTAGGAAAGGGCAAGTTAATTTTTGCCAAAATGATTTGGAGTAAAGGAAATTTTCAATATTTAGTGTTGAAAACTTGACCAAAGCAATTTGATCCTCTTGGCACTGCAAGTTCAGTCAAAGTGTAGGGCAATCATGAAAAGATGAGAGGAACTATAGAAATACATCTGAAAGTTTTCCAGAGTCAGCTATAAAGCAGGACTTCACTAAGTTCATAAAGCGGAGAGTACACAGGAATCATTTGGATCATTTTGCAAGCCATCTATCTCCCTTTCATGACTCCATAAATATTTGTGGCAACTCTTAATAAGGAAGTGTAGGATTAGCAAAACAATGCATGTTGGTTAGCCTTCAAGGCAGTTAGTTACATCTGGAAGTGGGGAGCCATGCCATATGATCAAGCAGCTCTTTATGGACCATCTGCAAAGTACTTCTTGGGCCTGCGACAGGGCCATTAAGTGCACTTTAAGAAGTTGCTCTAACTACACCTGAACACACTGAGACTTGACATCCAGCTGTATAGTGAACCACTGTGGAGCTCATTTTAGCTGACCTGTGGGAGAAGTATAGTTTGGCCATTAGTGTCATCAAAAATGTTTTAACATCTATATTTCCTTTATCATACTGCTGGGCCAGCTGAGAGACCACCTCCTTCAGTGCAGTAGTGCTGCCATTGTACCCTGCGAGATGCCTCCAGCCAGCCAGCTAACAGGGAGGGAACCAGGAGCAGTGCAGTCCCCAGGAGGAGTTCTCACTTTTGGAATGGATCTGAAAGCTCTGGCTCAGTTAACCTTGCAGGCTTTTCTGGAAGAGTGACTTGAGAAGTATGCATTTGCTTATTTTTTATCTGGAATTAGTTAAAGATGTAATTTGCATCTCAGGGTCTTTGAGGAAATCCATGGAAGAAAGGAAAGCTTTCTTTTTGGATGTGTCTTTATTTATTTTTATGTATATATAATATACACAGACACATTATTTTTCATATATATGTCAACTTTCCAAATAGTCACTTCAGAATGCATTTTGTATATGAAAGTTAGTGATTAGGTATTCATACTTGGTTAAAAAAAAAGTTTCGTAATAAATTAATATTAAATAAAATCACAATGTGCTTTTGCTGAAAATACTTATCTATGGGAGGTGAAAAAAATTCCTACGACACAAAGACTTTGTTAACATAACTTATTGAAGATCAGGAACCGTCATGGTAGCATATAAATAGGGCAGATGGAGATAGCCCCTTGAGGCTATAGGACTTGAGTTAATAAACCTTGAAAAGTTACCATAATTTTCATTTTCTATTTTCCTCATGAACCCAAGTAATATAGCACATTCATTTTGAATATTACCACTGGACGCCCCGGCAGTAAGTTTGATTTTCTTAAACCCTACATCTAACCAGATCCAGACCAAAGCTGCAATACTGGTCCTGTTAAAGTTAATAGCAAAATTCCATTGGCTTCAGCGGGGCCAGGATTTTATTCTGAGACTGTAGATTTTAGTATATTACAGTATGTTGGTAACATAAGTCAAATGAAACAGTCTAGTGTTCAAAAGGTTGGCCAGTTCTTTTTCTGCTAGTCCCTCTCTGCATCTGTTGTATGCGTCTGCTAATATTTCATTGACATAAATGACTTGCTAGAAGTTTCCTCAGTGTGTTTGGTACATCACCAGTATATCATGCTGGCCACAAACAAGAATATTAGGTTTTTCGCAATTAAATATATGCGGCAAGGGAGGAACATACTTGAGCTTATGAAAATGATTGCTTAGAGTTAAATTCTTCACGGAATATGAGTAGGAGCTTGTGATAAATCTAAGTCAGGGTCGCAGATTCTTTTTACCTTGCATAAGATAATCTAAGGTGATGTAAACTGCCTCTTCAGTGGAACACAGTTTTTAGCTTGTGAAGAAAATCAACAAACTATAATATTTCAGATGCAATGATTTTGTATCAAATAGCAACAGAGATCTGGAAGTTTTCTGTGGAAATAAAATGGTCCAATGTGGTGATGGTAAGCCTGGGCTAAAGGAGCAGACACTGGAGCCAAGGAAGAAAAGCCAAGTATTTATGTAGAAAATTCAGGGAGAATACAGCCTTTCTTCAGCCATCCCACTCTCTAAGTAGCAGACAAGTATTGTACCACTGCATTCTAAAATCCCAGCTCACGACTGAATAAAACCAAGAAAACAGATCCTGTTGTAATAAAAACACATGTAAAATTCCTGGAAATGTTTCCTGTTACAGGCTGCCTGGTTAGTATAGGCTGCCTGCACACTGGTACAAAGTCAGCAATTGTCTGCTCTGATGTTGTTCATGTGCCTTTTTCGCCAGGAAGATGAAGATCAGACCGGAAGATTATTGGTCTCCTTTGCAGCCATGTTAGGATCACAAGGAATAAAAAAACCTAATTGTCTTGATTGCATTTCAGATTGTTTTGATTGCATTTATGCCCATGAGATAAAAAGCTACAAAACAGACTTTCTTCTGCCATGGTAAAAGCCAGAGAAGAGTGTTTGCTTTGGAGTTGGTAAAGAGTGGTCCAAAAAATGTCCTGCAAGCCAGATCCGGTCCACAGCATGATTCTGCCTGGATTATCAATTTTTTGAAGTGACCCTGTGTTGGGACTGTAGCTCAGCAGGAACAGCTGTTACTAGCTCCTCCTGATGGTCAGGATGCTCCTAGTGCACCCTTCACTCCCCAGCTCTTTGCTCCTCATGCTGCCACTGTGTCCATATTGGAGGTGAGGGCTCCTGTCCCATGACTGGAGCCTGGCCCAAGGAGGTGACCCAAAACTGGCATCTGGCCTACAGCAATTAAATAGTTGGACCAGATAGGTAATATCTTATTCCAAGATGAGTGTTTTATTTTTTCCACGAGGCAGGCTTCCATTATATCTCCTTTTTTTCTTTATGTGGGATATGAGATACCAGGGGAGTTAGAGGCTGCAGTTCCATTAACTGGCTGGAGACATTGCAATATATGGTATTTTCATTTGGTCTGCTATGAACTGTGCTTCCTTACAGGAGGTCTGCAGTATATTTGCAGGCATGTAACATGTGACTCCAGTAGACATGTTTTAGAGGAGTGAAACTGGTTGTAGCACAATGCCTACAAGACTGCGGAAAATGGGGGGAAACATTTAGATGATATGCATTGAGACTGCCTTCTTAATGGGCATGAAATAAAGAAGCAGGAAGTGTTCCGGGATGTGGAGAGACACATTTTCAGGCTAGTACAGGATACAGGTTGGGAGTATTATTGACCAACATCATAATGTTCCTTCCCCAGCAAGAAGGGCCCTAGTTCTACATTCTCATGATAAATTTCCAGCTTATTTGAACAGTTTGCTTATTTATCTTGGCCAAAGACCATACTGCAGTCATCTGGGCTAGACTACTGTAATGTACTCCTAATTGTTTCCCTTGAAATTGATCTGCAGCCTCTTTGGGTGGAAAGCTGATATATTAAAAAATACAGCCCCATCCATGTAGCTGTTCAAATTTTAATCCCCCGGTTCTTGGGCAGCAGCCTTGCACTCCATGTCCCTGTCTGGCAGTTGCTCGCAGTTGGACATAGTCGGCTTTCTCTCCCTGGGCTGAGTCAGGCACGGGCCGAAGGCAAGTCTTTCTTGTCCTCGGTTGTGGAACTCCCTGCCAGAGCCCCTTGCTGGCTGCCTTTAAGGCAAGCTGCAAGCCCTGTTTATTTCAGTTGGCCTATCCATGACTGTTTTATGGGCTCCCTACCTTTGTTTTTGCATCTGCTACCCTTTTGTTTTTCTCTTTTCTCTAACTAGTCAGGAATTGAATCTTTTGGGGCTGGCAGGTCCCTTTGAATTCTGTGTGTATAGCATATTGTAACATGCTATTAGATTTTGCTTTCTACTTTTACTGTTTTGCATTTGGCTCTTTATGCTACTTGGCTTGCAATTGGTGCTTTAGAAAAGATCAAATAAATATATAATTGTGTCAAGTCTTATTTAGTCTAAGAAGGTTAAATCCTGTATCCAAATATAGAAGAGTGTGTTTATGGGGAAACTTAGTACTGAGAGAATTAGAAAGAAAGCTCCAATTAGAAGGAAAGCTGATTCCATGCCGTTTGCAATGCCATGTTTTCTTTAAGAGAAAACTTCCACTGTAATTAGCAAGAAAGTGCAGCCTACCGGCCAATGCATTACCTAACACAGAGCTCACTATTCAGTCTTAGAAATAGATCGTGCTTTTATATGCTCCTCTGGAGACTGACGATACTGTGAAGTCCAGTATCAGCAAAACAGAAGTCTAAACACAAGCAGAGTCAGGAAATCTTGTACAATAGATGATAAATAGTCATTTGGTTGTATGGCCACTTCAGGAGGAAGCGTGTAAATGTAATCGTGGAATACAATGGTCTGTGCTTCAAATACTAGAAATAAAGTCTTTTTTCCATCGCGAATCAAATGATTTGTTACATATGTACCCAAACCCATGTAGATGATGTTGTTATTTTTGTTATGTTGGCTGCCAAGGGATTAACAGAAGTTCAGGTCTTTGTTCTAGAAACTGCAGAGGAATCAGCAAAAAGACGTGCTTCACCTCACATTGAGATAAGTCTGATAACATCAACCAGGGGAATGAAACAACTAGAAGGAAGAGGAAGTATCAGCCAAGCGCTGTATGAAAAGCAAGGGTCTTAGTTCAAATATTGTCATCTGAAAATGGTTTATGGGCACTAAAACAGAGGAGTGGACCCAAGGGTAAGGTCATGCCACTTTGCTGAGCATTGGGAATCCAGGAAGTTACATATCATTCATCTAAGGAAGTTCCAATTGTAAAATACTATCAAAACCCAAGACGTTTAGGGCATCTTGGTCCTGCAAAACAGTAAAATTATTAATCACTTGACTAATCCACATTAATCAGTACAGCCTAGTAGCAGAATTATTAATCAGCTTGATGAACTGAGCAATCTTGCAAAGAAATGAGCCTATTTGGAATTTTAAAAGTGATGAAAGATAAAATGTAAAACACAATGACTGGAAAAGATGCAAAATCTCAAAACCAACATTATCTCTCATCTCACTGTTTGTAGTTCATCCATCTCCAACAAGACCAAAAACTTGCATGCAGGCAGGTATTTAGAAAGCAAAGTATTCATTCTCTCTGTGTGAGAAAAAGTAATCTCTCCTTCCCACACAAAAAAACAGAGAGAAAAATAAAGCTAAAAAGGTAGATGTGAGAGGGGAAAGGAGAGTATTTGTAACTTAATTGTGAGGAGGATTGTTGTAAACAAGTACAGAAACAGCATACAGCATTCCATCCAGAAATTTAAATGCAACCAATACATGTAAGATACATTGGAAGATGAGGTAAGTGTCTTTGAGGCCTCAGGAAGCCTCAGGTGATTAAAGGGAATAACCTGGTGTGTATGGCACTGCCATCCCACTGAAGTGAGGAAGAGTAAGGCAGAGGGTAGTAAGGGTAGCTCAACCCGTATATTTCAGTACTGGAAGTAATAAATAATAATTGTCGGTGGGAGCTGAGTGCTTCACTGACAAGAACAAGATGACAATAACTAACTTGTCCCAGATGAAGAACAAAATCTATTTTTTTTGTAGATACATGGATGGCTAATTGAAAACGTGTGAACATCCGCAATTACAGAAAACAGAGAAGGGTCTTTCTGTTAGCTGTTAATGCTATTTCCACTCCCTCAAAATGTGTACTGTATTTATGTTTCCTTCAAGGAGTGGCACAGTGCTCTGCTGTCTTCAGACACTTGCGTCTTTTGTGGCTCTCCAGGATGGAAATGTTCAGAACCTGAAGAAAAGGTGGCAGTGGTTCTGCTGAGGAAGGACCACCACTTTCTAGAGCAGGTTGATGACACAGGCTATTGAGTCCTTACAGAGAATTGTTTGTCTTCTGGTTTTAGATGGCTTTAATTCCTCCAAATTGCTCCTTGAATAATAGGAAAAAGGCAATTTGAATTTCAGTGACAGATTGGACATAACAGGTTGCAACTATTAGGTCTAATTTTACCATACTGAGAAATAAAATTGCCTAAACATAAACATCGATCACTGATGCAGTAAATTAATTTGTACAGAAAAAGTAGTTTAACTGCAGTGCACATTAAACATAGAAAATTTTCAAAATTACAGCTCTCTGAATTAATTTGTACACTTGTTTACTTGTTAAAAGCAAAGCGTAACTTCTCTTTCTTTTTTTTTCTCCTCTGTGACTTCAAATTGTGAAAAGCAAGGACAGTCAGTCACTGATTGTCCAAAAAAGACAGATAGAGCTCTGCAGCTGTGTATGTAACAAGTTTGGGGTGGTTTTTTTTTGTTTCTGAAGAGGTTAATAGAATTACTAAAGACCTCTTTGAAATATTGTTTCATTCTAGCAAGCAAATTCAGCATTTTAATAGGCTTGAATTATGTTTTGTTAAGAATTGGTGGTGTGAAGTAATTAAAAAATTTTACGATTTGGTTCGGCAATGAGTTTACATTCAAGTGTGTCCTCAGGCTTATTTAAACTGTTGAAATCTTCCAAACCGTTTCATAAAATATGTCATATGTATCTTCTTCCTTCTATTACTATCTGTTTTAAAAAATTTGCTCATACTACTATCCCACATTTCATATGGTATCTAGAGACTTAACATAGATGCTGGCCAACTTTTCTTCAAAAGCAATTGCTATTTATAATATGCTTAATAGTTGATAAAATAAAAAGAATGTGCCTTTCTTATTTTAATGTAATGTTACTGGTCACATGCACTCAAAATTGGGTATATAAGCTGTATAAAGGTTGCCTGAGTCACGGTGGAACAGGATCTGCCAATGTGGCTTATTTTGATGGTATCTGGTGTCTACTGTTTTTCAAGGACAGTAGTTCGATTCAAACACAATTCTGATAAGTGGCAGGTTTTCATGTCTTTAATGCCCTGACAAGGGCATCACTCTCAAGAGAGGGAGGTGAAACCATTTGGATGAGAATTTCTTCCCCTCTCCTTTGTGCTGACACACCAAGATAATGGACAATTAATAGCGAACCTTCTCTGCAGGGAAAGTCTAGGGTTATCACTAATAAAAGTGGTCATGAAGTGTTTGGACACAAAAGGGAGAGAAAAAATAAACAAAAAGTAGAAAGCAGGACCAGCACAAGGCGTAATGTTCCATTACATGTTTTTTCACCTAAAATTATGGTAAATTACTTTTCAGTAGCAGCAGCTGTAACTTTTTAGACCTGGTTCACTGCTCATGACATCAGGCAAAGGATGAGAGAAATCTTGCCATTTGTATCTTTGTGGTAAGTGAGAAAGCTGGCTTGTGTATCTCCTGTTAGCAGGGCTGACTGCTCTTAGTTACTAATTGTGTTATGCTGTAAAGTTTACCCTGGTAGGATATGGAGGACATGGCTAAATAAACTGCTTCTTCATCTTATCTTCTGATCCAAAAACAGGCTTTCAGGATGCTCTTTAGGATCACCTTCAGTCTCATTGCTTCCATTTAGACCATAAGTGGAATTACTTTCCTTTTCTGGCCCTCCATGTGCGTACTTCCCCTTGCTCTGGGGAAAGGCTGGTTTACAGATCGTGAGTGTGTACGGCCCTTGGTTTTTGCTTTGCTGGGTGATTCCAGGAACTCTCAGAGGCCCCCAGAACAGTCCACCAGCCCTGTGGTCACCTGGAGAAGGAGTTGCTGGAGGTCAGCAGAGCACTGCTCACACTTACAAGTCAACAGGCAGACTGCCTTTGGGATTATTACAGGGGCTGTACCTGGGCACCAGATTTAGCAACTGATGGTGTGATTGTGTGCCTCTGTTGTCCAAGTAAACAAAGAAAAGACATACAATGTTTCCTGAAGTTAGACAAACCAAAGATTAGTCTAAACTGAGAGTGGAACAGGTTAACTGATCTTTCTCTAGCCTAAGCTTTCATTTGTCCCTAGCAGCACTGAGCTGTCAATACAGTGTACAGCTACTGATAAGTATGGGTTCTCCTCAGCCTGAAGAGATCTGTCTGATAAGATAAGATGGCCTTAAAAAAGAGAGAGAGAGAAAGTACGTTAACTGCTTTGACTGCAAAATACCCCCTGGTAGCCAGAGATAAGACACCTTGAGCTGCTCAGAAGACCTTAGACAGGATGTAAATGAAGCCAATAAAAAAAAAAAAAAAAAATCATTTCAAATCCAGCCGCTGTTCTGCTCTACTCTTATTTCCAGCTCTGACAGCAGAAGGCTTAATTTACTGTATTTCACACCAGGCTTCCATTCTACACTGCGGAAGCTACAAAGGCTTGTTTTAGATATAGGCTTTAACAAAGCAGAGATCTCTTTATTTCTGGAGAGGCCTCTATTTCAGACAGTTAATCATGAGTTTCAGCAGGCTTTGGTGAATGGAAATTATACAGAAGAGAAGGAAAATGCTGCCTTTTGCAAAGAATTTCCCCTTCTTTTTTATAATTAAATCACCCAAATAAACCTGTATTAATGTGACAAGACTGAATGAAGCATATGTATTTTAAGTGCCACTCTTACCTTGCAAAATTCCACATGGAGGGACTGTTGTTCTGCAAGATAGGAAGACGTTAGATGTGACAGTTCACATGTGACAGCTTCATAGTAGGATTTGGTCTTCTGACCATTCTGAACTGGGAAATTCATTAGATTTCCCTTAGAGGCTAGACCACCTGTAAATTAGTGGAAGCCACACACACCTACCAACCCGTGCCTATCCCATGGCACAGACATCCACATGTGTCCCCATTCAAGAAACCTGGGGAAAATGAGGGTCAGGGAGAAAGAGCTATATTGTTGTGCATGGCATTCTGACTACAGTGAAAAAGTTCCTGAGACATGCTGCCCCCAGTGTGACTGTGCTGCACTAGTGTGAGTGTAAGCATTTGTCTGCCATTCTGGGCACTGACTTAGTTTAAAAAACAAGGCTACCTTTGCTTGGGGACATCACTTTCAACAGCTGCGCAGCACATCTGCACTAACAGCCAGATCTAAAAAAAGGGAGCCAAAAATGGGATGTAGATGGACTGTAAGAATATAACAGAATTGGTTATCCAAAACCTACCTCTCTGGGTTCATCCTAATTTAGTAGGCACCTCTTCTTTTCATGAAAGGTTTCTCATGTATCTGTGGTTTGGCAGTCTATGCAAACCACTCCAGTGTGAGTGTCTGGGTACCCATCATCTTTGAGCAGCCTGCTGCAAAGAGAGCATCGTGCTAAGACCAGGACATGGTGGGCACTTGCATCAGAAAGTGCTGTGTTCCTGTCTTCCCTATATAGGGTCCAGGTAGGTAGAATATTAAATGTCATGAAGCCTTGATTCTGTTCCCTCAGCATCCTGAGAGGATTCAAAGCCATGTTTCCTGCCTCTGAGCAAGAGGGTCTTCAGCTGTGCAGAGGTCTCTTCCCATGGAAGCTGGGCTTGCTGAACCAAAGACTGTACTATTCATAGGGCTGGTAGGAGCATATCTGAGGAGGAACTGTTAACCTGCTGAGAAGGGCACTCATTTAGTCCAGGGGTTCTTGCAGTCTGGAACTTGCGCTTAGGTTTATTTTTGTTTTCATCCAGTGCCTCTTTAATGTATTAAAGAGCCCAGTACTCCCCTCTCCCAGCTGAGTGCCCAAGCTGCGAGGTTGCAGACCTTTTCCCGGTCCCCCCCCAGGGCCCCACGAATCCTGCTTTCTTTGCTTCTTAGGCTCCTGGAGACACCTAAGTCCCTTTGCAGATCTAGGTCCAGGAGGTTTCACCTGTGTAAATAAGACTGCCACCACATCTCTGTCATTCTAAGAAATAAGCAGTTCTGTGTTTATTTACTGTATTTAATTCTAGCACACTGTAAAATAACACTGATATGATTTTGAAAGCATTAACTGCCTGCATTGCTTTCGCTTGATCTTCATTTCCTTTTACTTTCCATTTCCTATAAAAGATCTTGCGATATCTTTGCCTGGGTTTCTTTCAGATGCAATTATTTACTCTCTTCTTTCTCCCTATCCTATATTCCTTTCTTTTGGTTCTCTAGACATTGCCTTCCTTCTTTTCTTTGTCCTATTTTAGCCCCCTCCAAAGTGTGTCTTGCTGTTGCTGTTCTGATCTAGAGGCAATGAAGCAATGAATTGGGGTGGCTGAAATGTAGGCACAGGTGGGAGGGACAGGCAGACATGATAAAAAGAGGGAAAGCACCCAAGTGTGAGGTACACCTGCAGCAATCCCTGCAGACCTTCATGATTACACTCTAGATAACTGAAAGAAGGGCGATACTCAAATAAGGACCTAGGGTGGTGTTTGACATCTCAGGGGTTTCTGCCTGAAAATCCTGCCCAGGGGCTCCATCTTTTGTCTGAGCCTCCAGCTAGGGAGGTTTTGACAGCCTGCCCTTCTTTCCGTGGAGTCTCGGGGATGTGTGGGAATGGGGATTTGGAAGGCAGCTGTGAAGCAGGGTCTTCAGCTCTCAGGGTCCAAACCTTGGGACCATTTGATTTTGGGAAGGAAAGAGAAAGAATGATACTTCTCTGACTTCGCGCTCCTTATAATGTGACCTCCGAAAGAAAGAAGCAGTCAACTCCTTTTAACACCTGTACGCCACTGGAAAGTTACTTTGATGACTGGGACTGTGTTACAGGAGCTGCTGTCTCTGAGGCTTCTGTACACTTCAGCAGCTTTCAAAAAGAGCTGTGGCGTGGGGGGAGATTTGAGGGAGAGGGTTTCTGGTCCTATTCATGGCGATGCCTGGGGACAGCATGACCAAGTGAAAGCAGAATGCAGAGAGAAGTATTGGAGCCCAGTGAAGAACCTGAACTGTTATCCCCTAGTCATTTGCTGTTCTTAATAAGCAGTGCAAATACTGTTACCAGCACAACAAATTATAATGATTATTTTCTAGCAAAGACCTGATTGACTGAATCACTACTTTTAGTACATGAGGTTGTTAATATACAGATTCTTAGGAGATCATTATTATGTGCAAGTTTGCTAGAGTATTTGAATGTTTTTTTTTTCTCTCCCATTATCTTGATTCTAAATGTAATTATTCTCAGGGTGATTTTTTCTGACCCTAGCTTCAGATGGAACGAGCCTGGTGGTCTCTGACTCATACTGTACAAACAAACAAAAACAACTACTAGAAGAAACAGCAACTTAACAGCGGAAGAAATACAGCGTAGATGTGTTTGTCACATTTAAGCAGTGGACAAATGAGCTAATTTGAATCGCTTAGTACTTGTATAGTCACAACTAAACAACCCCTGTAAATTAATTGTATGACATGCGATTCCCAATTATGTAAAGCAGTATAATAAGCTTTGAGAATGGTGGCTGTCATTAGTTATATGTACAGGACTGTGGAAAATTACTTATTCTTTCTCTTTGCCTAGAGAGGCAAAAAATACCCGCTTCCTCAAACAAGTAGAGAGTAGCTCTGTTTTCTTCTAGTTGCAAACTGGGGTTTTTGTATGATTTGAAAGGTAGAGCAGAATGCGAACTGCTTACATTTTCTTTAATTTGGCTATAGAAGATGGAATTCATTGGGCTCCGTCTGTTCAAATGAACTTTAAGCAACAATCAAGGAAAACATTTATGCTCCTCTCTACATATGTAATAGTAATATGTCTTCTGAAGAAGACATAATGGAACTGGAGGCTTAGGTTACCTTAGGAGAGCAATACAGGAATGTTAACTACTTATGTAGGCATTAAAGGCATTTTATAAAAGCAAGCAGGTTTTTCCTGCAAGGTATTAAAGTGACTTATTTGTTGTTTCTAGGAGCTGCCTTTCTTCTGGTTATGAAATTTAAAATGGGGAAACCTCCCTCCCAGCTGTCTCAGTTCCATTCTGGTCAGGAACCCCTGTATGTTTCTCCCCCAGTAATCTAACTGTTAATGCATTTAATTGGTGCTCCCAAAGCAGTTCTGAAATATTGATAGATTTTTAAAAACATCTGTAAATTATAAATAATTTTAAAAGTTCACATTTCTCTTTTGAATGCCCATTACAGAGTATTAGTTTTCAAGACATTTAATAAGTTATGAGACAAATGAGTGAGTTTAATGTGGGGTCACTGATGTGAAAAAAATGTGATGGTTATATTAAAGTTGCAGCTTTTCCAAAACTGTGTACATTTCTATTGAAAGTAAACAGAGAATATTATGTAATAATGTATATTTTATTTAAAGTGACTTTAAAGGCACTATCTGCTAATTCTGTTAAAAACTTCAAAACTGTAGTTTGTTTCAGTGACACATACGCTAGGCCATCACTGAAGTCATGTTAATCCTTAAACACTATCCTTTGATCTTCTAGTTATTTACATCTATTCAGCACACAGCACAGTATTGTTTTATTTCAGCAATATCTAACCTCTTCCTTTACTATTTATTCACACCTGCATATTCCCCTAAGATTCCTTATCTCATTTTCAAGGTAGCCCTGCAGACAATTAGTGGTGGTAGTAATATAAAATGTGTCCAGCACTAAAACCTGAAATGGCCATTACAAGTAAACTATATGATATATAATAACCACTTCACTCAATTACCTGCACAAAAATGCAAGGATTTAAAACTGTGGAGCTCTATCATACATCCAGTTAACTGACCTACCTACCTGCTATTTAGTCCTTCCTTTCTCATAATTCACATTCCATCTTGTATATGCCATCTGGTAAATTAACGAAGCTGTACATTTGTATGTGTTGTCCATCCCTTTCAATATGTTTGTACAAGCACATATATGTGTACACGGTGGTATATGAACAGGTCTTTGGCTGGTGGTGGGACAACAAATAATAACTACACAACAATTCAATGCATCTATGTGCATTCATAATCCATTTGCATGTGGCAGTATGTAGTAGATCTGTTTTATGTGCTGCTGCCTGGTATACTTGATTTGTCATTTTTAGTATCTATTCCTGTCCTATGTAACCCATTGTTATAAATTTTGTACCTGTTAAAGAAACCTTGCTATTTAGTACTTCAGATGGGGTCCTGGGGGATAGTTTGTGACCAGTCTTCCATTACCATTAAGGGGGTAAAGTAACAAGAAATCATCAGCAGGACCTAGAGCCGGGAGGTGTCTGTCCAGCTAAACTGCTGGGCTTTCTCTTTGGTCGGGTCCAGAAGCTTAAGCATTTTGCCAGCTCTGTGTTTCAGGGGGAGAAAGGATTTTTCTTGCGGGGATGGTTCAGACCTGAGAGATATGGGTTCTGTTTCCTCCTTTGCACAGATTACATTTGTAACCTGAGGCAAACTGCTCCATCTTGTCTGTGCCCCAGTTACTTGAGCAGCAAAATAGGGAAAATAGAAAGCTGCTGCTTACAGGATATTGAAAATATTAATTTGTTCATATTTGTAAACTCTGTTCTATCAGAGGAACCTTGTGTATTATGGCACATAAAGGTTTGCTGACATTTGCTTTAGGAATGTGGCCATTTATCTAGTGGCAGCAAAACCATGTTTAAATCATACAGAAAAATAAGGCATGATAAAGCAAGTGCCCCAAAGCATATTCCAGCCAAAGCATGCATATGTCATAAACCTTCCTGGTGACTAAGTGACGTTCTTCTGAAGCGGTACTGTTAATTCAGTTCAGCAGCTCTAGGGATAAGATCACTTTTAAGACCTCACGACTACTGGGGTTGGCACATGAGTGGCTGGCTGCTAACTCCACAGAGGTGCTTTTGTGCTCTGATGCTTCCCCCTTCCTCCCTCCCCTTTCGTGGGATAACTCCTTCTGGTATTACTTCACTTTTCTGTTACTGAGCACTTTCCCCCATAAATATGACTGAACAGGTGTTACTCTGCTACTAACTGAGTTTCCAGCTGTCCTCCTCCAACACAGACCAGGCAAAATCTGTTGTTTCGTCCTATTAGGCAGACTAGAGAACTATCAAGTTTGAGATGGAGGTCTTCCTCGCAGGATACGGTAGTTTTGTTGCCAGAAGATGGTCAGGAAGGCCTGGCTGGCTAACAAAGACAGTCCTTCAGCTGCTGGGTGTAGTTCCAGTTTTGCATCCCCTTTGGCAGCAGCACAGAGACTGTTGCAGTGTGGCCAGCCAGCAAAATTAGGAAATAAGGACCTCTTTTATTTACTCAGGCTGCTGAATCATGGGCATTCCTGTCTGCTTGGAGAAAAGTCAGGCAGCTCTACTTTCCACTGGAAGTCTCAGGAGTGCTTGGTACTTTCATCTCAGAGTGTTCACACACTTGTTTTAATGTGCTTTATGGAAATGGTGAAACTCAGCAAGTACAGTTGGTGTAGAAAAACATCTGCACTAACTATTCACACACATTTGCATCTTTAAATAGACTTTTAGGCCTTGTTGCCGATTTTCAGCAAAGGTTTTTGGTTGTGTGTGCTAGAGCTTTCTTAGAGTCAGTGAGTGTGAAGTGACTGGTTCCAAAAATTAAAAATTTACATGGACATGTTAAGTGCATCACATTGAAACTCAGAATACTTGCCATAACACAAAAAAGACATTTACAGTAAGTAGCACTTAGTGAATGCTGAAGGAAAAAAAAAGTCGATACAGAAAATATACTTTAAAACTCCATAAACACTCTGTCGAATACCTGGAGCCCTATTCTGCCCTCAGACAGACGTGTACCACTCCTGGAGACTTGTATTTGTGCATCTGAATTTGGTCCAGAGTATTTTAAAACAGCTTGTTATAACGTTAAAAATCAGTATTTGTAATGTTGTCATAGCTTGGTGGGTAGGTGTCTACAGATTTATATACATGTGGCAGTATGCAGAGTAGCAGCAAACTGTTGGTATTTTCTATGTGAGTGATTGGCAAAAGGGGGTGGGTTTGAAGTCCCTTACCCCAGCAGCAGGTCAAACTTTACCCCCAGTACAGAGCCGACTCTGTGGTAAGTGCCCCTGGGAAAGTGGGAGTGGAGTCCATATCCTGAGCCTGCTAGTTAGCTGCAGGGACCTTCGTTTAGCTCCTCCGTCATGGCTTTCAGTGCCCAGGTCTGCATGCCTAACGCCCGCGCCCATGGAGTAGCCTCAGTGCAGGGTAGCAAGCTGTGGATCGCTGCCATTTTGAAGGAGATGCTCTTAATGGTTGCACGTTAATTTTACGGGGCAGCATCTTTGGGTGGGGAGATGACAGAGCAGGCAGTGCCATCGCTCACGTCCTGCTGTAGCAGTAGTTACCCTTAGTCCCGGTTTCCTTCTTGATTGCTGTCCCCAGATCCATTCCTAGACAGCCCCTAAGCTCACCAGGTGCGTTAGTCTATTGCGCACCGTGTTCCCAGTGTTCAGGATGGAGTCTGCACCACAGAAGTCACTGCAGCAAAACATTTCCCTTGTCACAGAGGAAGGGTTTCATAAGCCCTTCTTCGGGTTGCTGGTGGCTGACAAGCCCGGCTTTGGGAGCCCTTTGTGTGAGCGCAGCCCAGGGGCCCTCCTTCCGGAGCGCGGTGCCTGCCCGCCGGTGCCCCTTCCACGACAACTCTCTCCCACCCCGCCGTGCCGGGGGGAAGCTGGGGAAATGTGTTGGATGCATTGTTAGGCTCGTACTCAGGAAAATCCTGTTGTCCTCTGCCGTGTGCTGTGCGGAATTCCCCCTTCCTTGCTGGTTCTTCTGTAGCTTTGAGAGTCTGAGAGGTTTTCACATTTCAAGTTAAAAGGACACAAGTTGGACTTGCAAGTGGTTTGCTCTTCTCCTTTTTGCACAAAGACGATTACTCTGCAGAATTATTATGGGCTTGGATTAAAAAAAACACAACAGCAAAGTGACATACAGAAACATTTATGTTTGCCAGTTGGAAAGCAAGAACCATCTCTGTGCTATAGTTACACTATTCCCCCTCTGCTTTCTTTCCCTTCTATAAAAGCTGACGAGAGACCCCCAAGCAAACAAGAAGAATTGGATGGGGGAAAGGGGCTGCCATTGCTTATGTGGTGGTCACACTCAGCACTTGATCCTGACCCTGCTGCCAGCCCGACAGCCCAGTGAGATCCACAAGCCAGGGGGAATTGTTGTATAATAGGTAAAACCGGGCAGGCAGTGGCCACAAAAAGGAGGTGATTTACTACTGTGTCAGTGATGGTACACTATTTATAACAGTTACTATATATTCCTCTAAACATTTATACAATAATATATCATTTCTGAATAGGATATACATTTTAATACTAAATTTGGTTACAAAATATGTTGCCTAGGCATTCACAGACTATTTTTCTTTCAGTTGCTTGACATAAATTCTTGTTTATCAGCTGGCACTGGTTGTATGTCAGAAATACATTTGATTTTTAAAGGACAAAAAGTTTTTCCACTTAAAAGGTCTGTCTGAAAATGATAATTTAAAATAAAATTTTTAAATGTAGAAAAAATGAATGCCTTTTTCTGTAAATAGTTGTTTCACTGTCTTGATCATTTCCAGTTTTAGAGTAAAACCAAGCAATTTGAAAGGGCAATACACAGATTTACATTAAAAGTCTCCTGTGAATATTGCAGTCATTAACGTACCAACTTAAAAACTCACCTGGCTGGTATTATTTAGTGTATATGGCAATGAGTAACTTTGCTTCAGTACATTGGGAAGGATTTTAGCAGATGATAGTACTTTTGCTGGAAGGGAGGATTCTTATTTTCCAATTTTTATTTTAAAAAAACAAACACCTTTGTGTTCACTTCACAGACATGGCACTTGGCCTGGGGTTTGGTTTTGTTATTTAAATATATATCATTAGTGCAGGTTCATATGTAGATAAATATATGTATATATAATGTGTGTGTGCAAAAGGTGTGTGTAGTTTGTGAAACCCTCCTCTGCAAGATGTAAACAAGAGGATAAAAACCCATGCAGTTTCCAACTTATCCTGAAAAGCATTGTGTCAATGGGCAGGCATCCAGCAATGGTGTTTGGTTGTTTTCTCAGAGTTAGATGGTTGCCATCTGGCACTGATAGTGAGATGGTGTTGTCATCAGTTTCTAGATGCAGGAAAGGAATGAATCCTCATCTGTTTCCTGTGGATAAGCAAGAGGTTGATAATCTAGTAAAATCTTGTTACCTTAAAGAACGCAGGCTTGGAATTTGTTTACACAGTACAGGCCGGCTCTAACTTTTATGTTGGTGTAGTAAATTTCTTGAGAGAAAGCTGAAGATGTTAAGAATCTTACTGCTTGGCAAGAATACCTTAAGAAAGATATTTTTCAAGAGGTTTATCCTGTATTTTTCTGTACTGTAGTCAGTTTTACTTTTAAAAGGAAAAAAACCCCAAGCATTGCCCCTGGAAAGGAATAGAAGAATTATTTGATGTAGAGTGGCCTTTCAAGCATTCTTTTAATATTTTTAAAGAAGTTTTACGTTAAGATAAGTATGATCATCATAGTGTTGTAATCTACATTTTAAAAAAAGGGTAGAAAAACTGTACACTACATCTGTTGGAAAAAAAACAGTTAGCAACTTGCCTTGTCTATAAGATGAGGTAGTATCATGGATAACTAGTTCAATTAGTTATCTGGCTAGCATTTCTGTTTTGTCTTTTCCTTGTTACTCATGAATCATTCAGCTTTTACCTTAATTGTTTATTATTTTTCCTGTTTCCAGTTTTTTACAAGTTGCTTTGTCTGTGATCACCTCACAGTACAGGTTTTGCTGGACTGAGGAAGTTCAGCTGGCTGAGGCCTTTGCAAAAAGGAAGAAATGGTGGGCAACCTCTTGAACTTAAAAAGGGAAAAAAAATGCTGTTCACAACTGACCCTTTTGAAACTTTCTCATTTTCCTTGATCCTGACTGTTGGTTTGTTAGTTTATTCTGAACATTTAATGATCCAGCTGCCAGCTTTCAGTAACTGAATTGTATTGTTATTGGAGAAATCTGGTTGCACTTTATTAGAGAAAACATCACTGTTTATACTGTTGTCCTGTTCCTCCCCTGTAATTTTTCCTCTTACTGTTTAGAATAACACCCAAGTCTCTCTCAGTAATAGCCTATAAAAGATTTCTGTGTTCAACATCAACTTGAGGGGAAAAAAAAAAAACCCTGTGGCAAAGCAGGGGGAATTTTTTCATTAAATGTTAGGCATGTGGGTTACTGCATTAATTTTAAATCATTTCTGTAATATTTTCTCCTTTCCTTTGACTCTTTGGATGCTCACAAAATATGCAAATCATTTTACAATTGATACAAAAGAAACATTAAATATATTAAAATCTGCATTTTAATAAAGTTGTCAATGTATAATGCATATCCTGCAACTGAGAAAGAATGATAAGAAAGCAATAAAAAGTTAATACAAGCACAGAACTATTTAATAACTTTTAATGTTTTACAGTCTGATAAAAATAAACGTGGTCTTGAAGCTGTGGATACAGGTGTAAGAAATACCCTAGTCTAATACATTTTAGCTATTTAGGAGTGGCAGATCTGTGTTGTTCGTATGCATTTGCTATCTCCTTTGAACTGTAGGGATTAAGCTTGTGGGCATGTTTCTTTCTCATTTCAGATGGAGTGGATGTTGAGGATGACCCCACTTGCTCATGGCCAGCATCATCACCTTCTAGCAAGGACCAGACTTCCCCGAGCCATGGAGAAGGTTGTGATTTTGGTGAAGAGGAAGGAGGCCCAGGGTTGCCCTATCCATGCCAGTTTTGTGACAAATCGTTCAGCCGCCTCAGCTACTTAAAGCACCACGAGCAAAGTCACAGTGACAAGCTCCCTTTCAAATGCACATATTGCAGTCGTCTCTTCAAACACAAACGGAGCAGGGACCGCCACATAAAGCTTCATACGGGAGACAAGAAATATCACTGCAGTGAATGTGATGCAGCATTCTCAAGGAGTGATCATCTTAAAATACACTTAAAGACTCATACGTCCAACAAGCCATATAAGTGTGCCATTTGTAGGCGTGGATTCCTGTCGTCTAGTTCGCTGCATGGTCACATGCAGGTTCACGAGAGGAACAAAGATGGCTCTCAGTCCGCTTCCCGGATGGAGGACTGGAAAATGAAAGACACTCAGAAATGCAGCCAGTGTGAAGAAGGCTTTGATTTTCCTGAAGATCTTCAGAAGCACATTGCAGAATGTCACCCCGAGTGTTCCCCTAATGAAGACCGATCTGCTCTTCAGTGTGTTTACTGTCATGAACTCTTTGTAGAGGAAACGTCTCTGGTGAATCACATGGAGCAGGCTCATAATGGTGAGAAGAAGAATTCATGCAGCATTTGCTCTGAGAACTTTCATACTGTGGAGGAGCTGTACAGCCACATGGACAGTCACCAGCAGCCAGAGTCGTGCAACCACAGCAACAGCCCGTCGTTGGTAACTGTGGGCTACACCTCAGTCTCTAGCACCACTCCAGATTCGAATCTCTCGGTGGATAGTTCAACAATGGTGGAAACAGCTCCTCCCATACCAAAAGGTCGTGGAAGGAAGCGGGCAGCTCAGCAAGTGCCAGATATCACTGGTCCTTCGAGTAAACAGGCAAAAGTTACCTATAGCTGCATTTATTGCAACAAGCAGTTATTTTCCAGCCTTGCAGTTTTGCAGATACACCTGAAAACTATGCATTTAGATAAACCCGAACAAGCCCATATCTGTCAGTATTGTTTGGAGGTATTGCCATCTCTCTACAATCTGAATGAACATCTTAAGCAAGTCCATGAAGCTCCGGACCCAGCACTGATTGTTTCTACCATGCCCGCCATGGTGTACCAGTGCAACTTCTGCTCTGAAGTGTTCAATGACCTCAACACCCTTCAGGAACACATCCGATGTTCTCATGGATTTGCCAATCCTGCTGCTAAGGACAGTAATGCATTCTTTTGTCCCCATTGCTACATGGGATTTCTTACAGATTCTTCTCTGGAAGAGCATATTAGACAAGTCCATTGTGATCTTAGCAGTTCCCGTTTTGGTTCCCCTGTGCTTGGAACCCCAAAAGATCCAGTGGTGGAAGTGTATTCTTGTTCTTACTGTACTAATTCTCCAATATTTAATAGTGTTCTTAAACTGAACAAGCATATCAAGGAGAACCATAAGAACATTCCTTTGGCACTGAATTACATCCACAATGGAAAAAAATCCAGAGCCATGAGCCCCTTATCTCCTGTAACCATTGAGCAGACCTCTTTAAAGATGATGCAGGCAGTTGGAGGTGCTCCTCCTCGTCCTGCAGGTGAATATATTTGTAATCAGTGTGGTGCTAAGTATACTTCCTTGGACGGTTTTCAGACTCATTTAAAAACACATCTGGACACTGTCCTGCCAAAACTGACCTGCCCTCAGTGCAACAAGGAATTTCCAAATCAGGAGTCTCTGCTGAAGCATGTTACCATTCATTTCATGATCACCTCAACCTACTACATCTGTGAAAGCTGTGACAAGCAATTCACTTCTGTGGATGACTTGCAGAAACACCTACTGGACATGCATACATTTGTGTTCTTCCGCTGCACCTTGTGCCAAGAGGTTTTTGACTCGAAAGTCTCTATTCAGCTACACTTGGCTGTGAAGCACAGCAATGAAAAGAAGGTATACAGATGTACATCTTGCAACTGGGATTTCCGCAATGAGACTGACCTACAGCTTCATGTTAAACACAACCACCTGGAGAACCAAGGCAAAGTACACAAGTGCATCTTCTGTGGCGAGTCCTTTGGTACAGAGGTGGAGCTGCAGTGTCACATTACCACACACAGCAAGAAGTACAACTGCAAGTTCTGCAGCAAAGCTTTCCATGCTATCATCTTGCTGGAAAAGCATTTAAGGGAAAAACATTGTGTTTTTGAAACGAAGACTCCAAACTGTGGAACGAATGGGGCATCTGAGCAGGTTCAGAAAGAGGAAGTGGAACTCCAGACCTTGTTGACAAATAGCCAGGAGTCCCATAACAGCCACGATGGCAGCGAAGAAGATGTGGACACATCTGAGCCTATGTATGGCTGTGACATTTGTGGAGCAGCTTATACCATGGAGACTCTCCTGCAAAATCACCAGCTTCGAGACCACAACATTCGACCTGGAGAGAGTGCCATAGTGAAGAAAAAGGCTGAACTCATTAAAGGGAATTACAAGTGTAATGTGTGTTCTCGAACATTCTTCTCTGAAAATGGGCTCCGAGAACACATGCAGACACACTTGGGACCAGTGAAACATTATATGTGCCCAATCTGTGGTGAGCGGTTTCCATCTCTTCTGACTCTTACTGAACATAAGGTCACACATAGTAAGAGCCTGGACACTGGAAACTGCAGGATTTGCAAGATGCCCCTCCAGAGTGAGGAGGAATTTTTAGAGCATTGCCAAATGCACCCTGACTTGAGGAACTCCTTGACGGGGTTTCGCTGTGTGGTGTGCATGCAGACAGTGACCTCCACGCTGGAACTGAAAATCCATGGCACGTTCCACATGCAGAAAACTGGAAACGGTTCTGCCGTGCAGTCCACGGGACGCACACAGCATCTCCAGAAACTGTACAAGTGTGCTTCTTGCCTGAAGGAATTCCGCTCAAAACAGGATTTAGTGAAACTTGACATCAACGGTCTGCCATACGGTCTGTGTGCTAGCTGTGTTAATCTCAGTAAAAGTGGTAGTCCAAGTGTCAACATCCCTTCAAGCAGTAACAGACAAGGCATGGGCCAAAATGAGAACTTGAGTTCCATTGAGAACAAAAGCAAGGCAGGGGGACTGAAGACTCGATGTTCTAGTTGCAATGTTAAATTTGAATCAGAAAGTGAACTCCAAAACCATATTCAGTCAATCCACAGAGAGCTTGTTCCAGACAGCAACAGTACACAGCTGAAAACACCACAAGTATCTCCAATGCCCAGAATCAGCCCCTCCCAAACTGAAGAGGTAACCCTTTTTTCTTTGCTCTTGACAACTTCCATCCTTTTGGAAAAAATCCCCCTTTTTTCAAGCTGTCTTGTCACTTCTCATCAAACGCTTAGACTGAACCATGTTACATTTCCATCCGTAGCCATTAGCTAGTAATTACTTGCTTCTTGATATGCCTTACATCTTGGATTGAATTGTGCGGAATAGGACTAATTCCAGTCTCCCTAGGATATTGTCTTCTGTATCACTGAGGAGACCTATCTTCATGCCAGCACAACTGAGATCTGGAATCTTACCCTAGCTCCCTTACGTGCTGGAATCCCCAGCTAGAAGTTGTGCTTACGGCAGAGAGCATTAATGACAGAGGAATAGAATACAGGGAGCCAGAATGCTGGCATAAGGGGTGGATTTTTAAAAAATATTTGTGAGCAACAAATTGAGGGGTTTTTTTGTAAATTGTGTTGTAGACATTCATTTTCTCCTCTTATAGCATATTTTGATTAAGTAGAAGTACAACGCTAGCCTAAGGTAAATTGGGAAATCAGTCCTTTGGATGCAATTGCTTGTGTTTTTCTTTCCATTCCTGATGAACAACATTTTGATGTCGCTGAAACACCTAGTGCGTGATGATTGAAATCCCATTCATGCAGCATAACTTAGAAAGTAAATATCAAACTCTTGAAATATTTCATCTGCTTCCTTATTCACCAGTGACCAAGTAATAACACCTGTATATGGGAAGGTAGGGGGGTCATGTGCTGAGAGAATCTGTTTTATCTTCAGAAATATCATCAGTAGAATGACTTAGAGTTAATATTTTAGGCATGGTGTCTTGCATAATGACCCCTTACAGTTCAAGAAGCCTAAAGACACAGCACAGACAAATGATAAGAAATAATAGCTTTTGTTTCAAGAAAGCTTTTAGCCTGTAATGGTACAATCAGAGTGCAACCAATTGCTGTGAATGTGTATGGATACCGTGTGTCTGGGGAGCTGCAGCTCTTCCATCACCTTCTTCACTCCCTGTTTGTGAGCCCGTCGGTTGGGTAGGAAATCTCTCAGCTTGTCATCAGTGTTGTGCAAACTGGAGGGCAGGAGGGAGGCAGAGAGAGAAGAGGGAAGATAGATAAGGATATGTGGACCAAGAGGTAGGTATTTGTGGAGCTACTGAGAACATAGATGAAGATAGGCTGGGAGAAGGCCGCTGGGGTAGCACAGGGCCTGGAGTGCCAGGAAATGGGAAGTGGAGCTGGGAGACGAGGGTGAAGTACCAGGCAGGATGCATCTGCCAGGGAAGGTCCCTATGTTTTCATGACTTCTGCATCTCTAGTTTGCACATTGAGTGGTGGTGGAGGACACATGGGGAATAGGATGTGGTGTGGGGTTTATGGAAGGAGCAGGTTGTTAGACTGAGAACTGCAGGTCTAAGAAATACCTTCTTTTCAAAGAAGAGGGAAAAGGAATGGCTCCCATTTGGTGCAGTTCATGGCAATGATCGTCCTGTAGTACTGCTACTGAGTGGGAACCACAGGATTAGCAGCTGCATGGTTTTGGTAGTTTCAGTCATCCCGGTTTCTGTTTCTGTCATCTTTCCCCAAATGACTACATGAAATCTCTCTTCCCAGCCCTGTTGGAAGCCAATTCCTGCTACCTCAAGCCAATTCCAAGCTACCTCAGAGTCATGTGTGTTAAGACAGTTGCCGTGATGTTACCAACTTGTCTTTCTCTTGCTTGTAAACTAGACAAAAAGAGTTTTGCGGGTCTATTATGGTGATACAAGGTCAGTTACCTTCAGTGTCATCAGTGAATCTTCTTGTACTTGGATCAGGTATAACCAGGGTTCCTATGTCTTCTTCTGATTGGCATCATGTTCCCTCTTACTCGTGTCGATTTTTCTCTTAGAAATGTATTTAAGATGAAAAAGCCTTTTAAACTACAGCAAGATTTGTGAATAGCATTTACCTGCTTTCAAATCACCATTTGTCCCTCGCCCTCATTCAGTTCTTGCAAATGATTTTTTTCAGTGTCTATGGTTCTAGTCTCCACACAAGTAATGTAGACTTTCAGATTCTTTTCTCATGGGAAGAACAAAGCTATCAAGTTCCTGATAGAGCATTAATACTTCTGGAAACCATAAATGCATGTTTGTAAAATCCTGAAAGATAATTTATTTTTCTAACAGATATTATTGGTTTCAAATTGTAGTGACACAAGCATTATAGCAATGAGAATCAAAATTGAAAGTGGTAATACACAAATGTTTAACACTACAGGGTGGATGTCCAGGCTGAGGGAAATGAAAACATAAGCATATAACACAAACAGTAAAAACAAATTGGATTTCTAAAATTTTTTATTAGTCAGTGACTTTGCTACTGCACTGGAAGGATATTTCCTGAATTGAATGGGATGTTGAAGACGGCTACTTAAACATGCTATTTTGGGGAAATTTTCAACAAAAAAATCATAATATTAAGGAGTGAAGGTTTCATTTGCATTATTGAGAGTCATGTGGTTTGAGATTTCAACCTTTATATAAAGGAAATTTCTTTCCTAAGGCAAGAAAAATATGGAGACCATTAGTAGTGCTGAATACCCTTTGTTACTCAGTAATAGATACTATGGTAAGAATACTAGAAAATACCTTTTTAAGACAAAAGATAACACTAAAAAATGTCACTTCTGGCTTCTTTGCCAAGTATTCTCATGGTTGAACTTGAAAACTTCCCTTTTTAGCCTGTACTCAATGACACGATAGGGTGCAATTACCTTAACATGGTATAATGTCATCAGCCAAGCCCATCACCTGCTGAGCTCACCCTGTTTGCTAAGTGAAAGATGTTGACCTGAATCATCTTCACTGAAAGTTACCTTTCAGTTGGAGTGGGAAATGACAGGCAATGCTCATCATTGGTTACAACTTAAGGAACGGGTCAGAACTCATTCAGCCCTGTAAGCTGTCAGACAGATCAAACAGACAGATTGTGGATAGCTAGCTATCGCAAAAGCTCTAAAATTGGTAAATCTGTAATTTATTCTTTGAGCTTAATGAGATGCTGAATGCAGATTGTACATTTCTTGTAAAGATCTTGAATCATTGCAAGCACACTGTTGGGCTAGGATAATAACCTTCTTGGTGATAGTTAATATTTAAAAGTGGAGAACAAGGTCTGCTACGATAGTGAAACGGGAACTAGACATCAGTCCTTTTTCTGTCACTTGTTTGCTTTGTTGATTCTGACAAATCTACATGGAACATCTCTACTTCATTTTCCTTAGTCAGAAAATAAGACTGATAGTTCCTGCAAAGTGTGCTGCCACGCTTAATTGTGATACATTATTTGTAAAGCACTTGAAAGATGAAAAGCAGTATTCAGGAAAAACTGTGTGGCCTTGCTTCTCTTGTTCCTCCTTAATACACTGTTGTGCACCTAATGAGAGAACTCCTGACTCAGCAGAAGGTGTGCCCTCACTTCTTAAGCTTTGCCACTTCTGTACATGCAGAATCATACCGACATAACTGTACGATAATAGTTCTATTGTTAATTGCCTAGCTGGCAGGGGAGGAGGGAATGGACTCCAGCTTGCACCAACAGTTTACTGGTAAAACCTATTATGCTAGTGTATCCATACGTGCAACTGTACTCAGTTTGGGGTCCTGTTGGTAACTTCCAGAATAGCTGCTCAGCAAGCATAATTGCTTCTGTAAGTATCTTAAGTTATGTATCACTTTGTTCCATGAATATGAAGCTCATGTGAATACCGTATTACCTGTGGCAATGCAGACAGTCCTTCATTAATAATACAAGAACACTCTGGGTTTTCTGGTCCTGAGAAGAGAAGGAGCAGTGCAAGTACACTGCCAAATTACTAAAAGAATAAAGATGCTTATTTAGGTGTTGCAAAAGACTTGCAGAAACTCACTGTAGTAGAGAGTATGAAAAGTGCTGCACAAAGGAGAGACCTAGCAACTGTCACACCAGCTGAAGAAACAGAATAAGTCTGAATCTGGGGCCGCTCTTCTGTCCTGTTGTGGCTGTGCAGAGCTGTATGCCAGGATGGGCATGTCACAGCAGGGGACACTGGGCACATCACAGCACCATTCTGGAAGGAGCCTTGAAAGTGCAGGCTGACAATGAGCTTGTAGAGACGGGGTCACAAAATTCAGATGCTGCGGAGAGCAGGTGGCTCCTTGAAACTCAACTTATTCGACCTCAGATGAATCCAGAAATGGTATCACCCTGGGAGAAAGAATGGAGCTCAGGTAGGTGTACTGTTTCATCATTACACTGTTTTCTCTTTATTCATGGGCCTTGAATCTACCTTTATTCTCTTACTATTTTTCCCCCTTCTCAAAACACTGCCAGACTCACAAAGACAGAAAACAGGAACTGCCTTTTGAAGTAGCTGGTTTGTTTCAACAGCAGGCACTGGCAGTCAGAGGCGGAAAGAAGAGAGAAAAGACTGTGAGCAACCCAGAAATGTTCCCAGATGCATGCTTTTGGCAGGGCAGGCAATAGCATTTTAGCAATATAAATCACTGTGTTTTTAACTGAAAAAATGCACTGAAATCAATACTCATGCATTTAATTGAAATACATAAAGAAATTAAAATAATCCTCCTCATCAGCAATCCGAGTCGATCATTCTGGCTACAGGATTTTTTATGAATAAGCACATAAACTTGCAATGTAAACGTAAGAAGTAGTGCATTGGATTTCCTGTCAGTGAATCCAGGCCCAGAACAAGTGATTTTCATGCTGGATTCTGGATCCAGGGACAGAAGAAGGTAAAGAAGGTTTGTTGCTGGCACAAAGATTTGGCTTTGAAATAGTTTGTGGAACTAATATGTGGCAAATGTATTTTCTGCATCTGGAGTTTCAGAATGAGCTCACTATAAATACCTTTTTTGTCTTTCATTGTTTTGACATTGCTTTCAGGAAAATATTATTTAAGATGTGACCATATGTGTTTTTAAGAAAGGCTACCCCGTTTCTCTTGCCACAGTAGGCTTCCTTCACACTACACTATGCTCAATTTCTGGTAGTAACACTGCCATGAAGTGGTTAACAGGATAGAGGCTTAAGCATTTTTCTTCTCTTTGTCTTTACATTTTCAGTAGTGAACTGAGATAGAGTCCTCTCAGAATTTAACAAGGATAGTGTTAGTTATTATCCTCTTGCTGTAAATCCTTCCAGAGGTAAACAGCAAACTTCCCACCTCCTCACACACACCATGAATTCAGTCTGTGAAAGGAAGGCCATATGTTGTCTGGGAGCTGCTGAACAGAGGGGTAATTGTAGTGTTTGCTTAGTTTCCTGTCCACTGATCATTAAAATCTAATAGTTTGTCTGTCTTGTTATTTGTCAGAGGCTTCAGATGAGGAATTTGGAGAGGCACCTTTTTCACACCTGTGGAAAGCTTTGCATGAGGAGAAGAAAGGATAACATGTTCTCCAAAGTTTTCAAGAACACCAAATGAAGATTTCTGTGATACAGTGTGGTGGTGGTGGGGAATGCCTGCTTGAAGAAAGGCAGAAGAACTAGAGAGGGACACAGGAATGTGGATGAAGAACTTAAGCATCTCTAGAGAGGGCAAATGTAGATTCAACAAAGCTTTATGAGACAAAACATCCTGAGATTTATACTCCCAGCAGGTCAGCTGTGCAACCCACTGTCCTCACGAGGGTTTCACGGTGCATGTATCTGCTGGCCAAGTGACCAAAGTAACATGCCACAGTTTCCCTTCTGCACAGCCCCAGAGGAAAATCAGAATAGTTATGAGTGTTTGTATTCTGACATCAGAACTGGGTAGAAACAACAAGAAATTTCCCCTGTTTTTCTAGCCTGAGTATCTTTAGGAACAAGATACAGGAGATCATGGCATGTCTCTTTTTGTCTGCTGGTTTTCATATCTCTAGAGAATTCTCTCTCTTCCCCCTCTTACTTTTGGACAACTCTGGGTGACTTTCAAGAAAAACTTAATAGATGAATAGGAATCTCAAAGCCTATAAAGTTTTTACAGCGTTTGGGAAGAGAGGTAACCCAGCAGTTTATAGAATCCAGACAGGAAAGAGGCCTTTTAAAGATCCAAACCAGGAAGATGGCTTTAACTGAAGTTTATACCTGGTTTTTACACAAAATTCAATCAGTCACAGCGGATGAATCCATAAGAACTCGCGATCTGTTCTTTGTGGTGCTCACAGACCACCTTCTCAAGTGACTGTAAATGTTTCGAGAAGTTTTTTACCACTGCTTAATAAAGTTGTTTTACGTAATGTGTGTATTACTTGTCTCATACAACAAGCATAACACAGGAATTTGTTGCTCTGTCATCAAAGAAATAAAATGGGCTAACCATTAATTTAAAATTGATATTTAGCCCCAGTACTGATTGTTTCACAAAGTTCTACAAAATTAACATGAATGAACCACCTGATATGTAGCATCTTGTTTCTTTGACCTCCCATAGTTCTGTGATGACTAGTAATTGGTCTTATAGCTGATTGTTCAAAACCCTTAGGTACTTTTTTTTCCTCCCAAACCCAGCTTTCATTTATTCCGTTTCCTGCATTGCACTACAGATTATTGTATAAAACATTACATGTAGTATTTTATACAGTGTGTTCTGCTGTATGTGACAGCAGAAATGTGTCTCCTGCTGACATCTGTCTCGCCATGGGACATTTCAGGACAAGAGGCAGTGTGCTGACACGGAAGTCCCGGACATAACTTATACGACCAATGTGATCGAGTTAATGCCACTTTATTAAAGGATACACAGCAATTTATAGTCTCCCATAAAGTACACGCCCAGCTACATGATTGCTAATAGGCTAAAGCTACTTGTCCACGCACCCTTTTGCCCTCTATGATTGGTCCCGTTGTAGTGTCCACGCGCCGCTCTCCTACCAGGCAAACATCTTGGTTTTCAGCAGTCCAGCTTCCTTATCTCTTTGCTATGCATGCAGTTTCTCAATCCCTTGGCCTTGCACGTGTTCTTCACAACAACAGTGGGCACAATTTGACACACAGGAGGTTCCCTCTGAACATCAGGAAACACGTTTACTGTGAGGGTGACTGAGCACTGGCATGGGTTACCTAGAGAGGCTGTCTGTCCTTTGAGATACTCACAAGCTATCTGGACATGGTCTGGCTCTAGATGGCCCTGCTTGAGCAGGAGGGCTGGACCAGAGGACCCCCAGAGGTCAGTCTCAACCATTATGTGATTCTGTGGTTTCCACCATTCTTTGGGCCTGTCTACCAGATGTATGTTGATGTTACTGTGTTCATCACGGTGGCTAAATCTTTGTTGCTAAGTAGATGGCTTCGTAAGTCAGGGAATAAAAGGGGCCTCTCCTGATACTGAGCATCTCAGTACAGTCCTACCAGTAATAATATGTAAAACCTCCTGCCTACAGATTTTATTGGAGGCCTGAATTCATCAAGATGAAAGCCTCACATGCATTGATCATTGGTAATACCTGTGAAATGCCTCTGAAGAGCAACTTAAAAATACAGCCATTTACAAATAAGGCATTTAAAAATTGCTTGCTGCTTGTGTACTCAAAAACAAGGTGGGAGGTAGGAAAGAAGGAGGTATTTGTCCCCTTCAATCATACTTCCACAGTTTTGGATCCTGTGTGGGATGGACTTACTCTGTTTTTTATCTATTATTCAGATTCAGCATTCTGAGCAAAAAGGTACACTTAATGTCTTTTCATATCTGGAAGGCCACCTCTTCCTCTACATTTTCCAGTAGGAAATGGGGTGGTTCACCAACAAAAAATGATCTGAGACTCCAAGCTTCCAGATTTCCTTTTGTATTTGTTTTCCCAGTGCTACAGCAGTCCTCTTTTTGTTTTCTGCTCTGATGACTGGAATAGGTTCAGTGCCAAATTCTAGGAACATGGCTTTCTACGTATGAAAACCTTGCAAACATCACTGACAGTGGCCAACTTGCAACTGATTCTGTTCTGCTGCTTGGTGCTTCTTTCGTAGGCCTAGTCAGGGCATCACCTGACGATTTTCCTGAACCATCTTAACTATAGCTCCTCAGTTATGTTCTCTGCTTCACAGCTGGTAGTTTGTGTGATGGTGGTGGAATGGCTGAAATCCTGCAGATCTAGAATTATGACATTATGCTACTGAAACAAATTCTGCAATTTTTATTTTTTTTTTCTGGTAGGGAAATAGTAAATTGAAGCCCCATGCAAAAAGAAATGAGCTTATTACAGGATGTACCTAAGAGGAACTGCTGGAATTTTAAGAAGTAATGGTAAAGTAAAAGATTATGAAATAGGACAGAGGGAATTCTGGGAAGTTCCCTTAATTCCCTTAGAGGAAAGCAAGTATGTCTTCACAGGAGAAAACAGCTAGACACAAATCATTGTGGATAGCGTTGAAGACTGGCTCAGCAGAGTGCTTGTTTTGCTGGTACACCACTTCCTCGGGCAGCTGTGCTGCCCCAGCAGAGGTTTTTCAACCGGGCACGCAGTCAAGCAGCATTGCAGTGTCAGCAGCTGTGTGCCAGCTCAATTGCTACCAGTATATTTGTTAACATTGATGTGGCCTAAGAGTATCCATATAGCGTAGTACTATAATTACAGCAGTATGATCATAGAACTCTGCTCATGGCATATTTCGTAGTGTAGGCAAGCCTTTGTGAAAACCCAGTCTTGCCAGTGTTATCATGTGAAGCCTTCATTTGTGAAGTCCCATTGACTTCCCCAAGTGCAGAGCTAATTGCATGAGAAGGATCTAAGGGGTTTAATCCTTCTCCTGATACTTCAATGAAAATTAATTTCTTATATATTATGTATGAGTAATATATTTCTGTTTGTACATTAATATTAATGTTGCATATTTTTGAGCACAAGTTTTATTCTGTAGGATTAAATTATTTTAGTAAGTTATAGCCCAGAATTCTGCAGGAATAAATGTTGAGTTGAAAGTGGACAGTTAAGGGCAGAGGGAGGGCCCGAGTCATACTTCGGAAAGTGAAATTAATCAGCATTAATTTTCCATAGTGTGGGAGAAAAGCAGATTTAATGTTTAAGTCAAACCAAACAAGGTATATAAAAAGCCCATGATTTTGCCTTTCTATTAAAATCCAGAAAGCTTTTACAAAATTTGTGATGGAGAAAAGAGACAAAAGAGCATTCTCCTGTGCGTACTTGCAAACTATTAATTTTATTGGGCTACATCTGTTGCTGATTGTTGGTGAAGAAAGTAGTGGCTTTATTGAATGACGGTCTGTCTCAGTATGCCTTTTTTAAAGGGGAAAAAAGCAACTTTAAAAGGAAAAAAGTCTATCAGCTTGCTTAGAATATTAGCTTTTTGCATCTCAGACCTGCCAAGTCATGCTCTACTGCCTGTGCTTTGATGCCATGTCATCTGCAAAATCATCAGTGCAGTCTTGATCATAGTTTCTCCTTAAGGTCCATAGCCACACAGCTGCTCTGATACTGAGATGCTGAATGTTGGGCTGCCTCTTGATGGGTTAGCAGCTCTCTGGTTTCAGAGGGTCTCAGGTTGGCAGCAGCATTTGATAAGTGCAGTGTAAGGAGACAGAAAGAGGTGGGGATGCTGACAGAAAGTTCAGCTGCTGAGACAGTCAACCTGGATTCCTGAGCACTGCTCATCACATACACTTGCAGTGCTCAAAGGCTTGGCCTCAACCAGTATCAGGCCATAGGACAGAGAGACAGAAAGAAGCATATTTGTTTTTCAGATCCCAAATCAAATTCAAAGTACTTAAAGCTGTTTGTACTCATAAACTATGTAAACCTGCTATGAACTAATTGAGAGAAAAAAAATACGCAGCCATGTGCTGCTAGGTTTTAGAGTCACTTTTCTGACAGGTACGTCACTTCAGTACTGAGTTTCAAAGACCTAGAGACGGTTAAAGGATTAGAGAGCTCAAAGGGAAGAGGCGTAATTTTTGGATGTTGCAAGATGTGGTTCTTTCTGTGGGATGAGAGACATTGCAAGTTAATGCACTTCATCAGTCAGGGGAAAGAAAGGTTTGTAACTAAGAGACATTGAAGACAAATGTGATTAATTGCAGACTCCAGAATGTAAAGGTGAAAGACAGAACAGCAGACCATGACTTCAAGCAGAGTAGAGAAGAAAGTACTGCTAGAAGGAACATTTGTATTTCTGACTCAGTGAATTTTGTGTACTAAAGCAATAAGTAACCATAATGAAAGAAATTAAAAAAAAATAATGTTTCTCTTCCATTTTTCATTCTGCTTACCTTACAGCATGGATTGTATTCTTTCTCTAGGCATGTACATTGAGACCCCGTTATATTTAAGACCCTGCTAAACAAAAGCAGAAGAACAGGAAAATCCTCATAAAATCCTCATAAAAAATCACTATGAACAGGTTTTTAAAAGCAATCAGGAAACGCTAATTAAAGGGTGTTGTGTGAGCAATGAGAAGAGTTAGCAATTAGTCAGTTCAAAAAAATGCAAGATGACAGTGCCCCATAAGCAAGATAAATAGCTAACTATGCAGTGAAACTGGCTAACATATGCTTAGTTTTATAAGAGCTTAAGGTTGACAAAATAAGCATCCAGGAAGATAGAAAAGAAATCCTCAATTAAGGTACTGTCAAAGATAATCTGAGCTATGATGAAAAATGGCTAAATGGACAAATAAACTGGGACCATGGTTGCTCTTGTGCCTTATGCAAGGCCAAGCACACTGCTAACACTTAATAAAACGATGATGTAAAAAATCATCTGGCAGCATTAGGAGTTAGCACTGGCAAGTTGCTGTAGTTAATGTGCAAGTTTTAACATGGTTTTGTGTATGATTTGTTGGAAGCTATTCACTTTCTCTTGTCAGGTTACCTTTCTGTTGGTTTAACAGGTTGCATTAGCTCCACCCTGGATTTAATGTCAGGGAAAGTGTGAGTGAATGATTGGTCTGGGAGAGGGGAATTGGAGATTGGAAGGTGTGGCATCGCTCTCTTGGCAGCAGCAGATTGTCTCAGCTGTGTCCTTGATCCATACCCTCAGTCTGTGCTGAAACTGAGGGGAGAAAACCTTGAAAGTCCCCTTAACTGGTGTGACAAGGGTAAATAAGAGGTCACTGGTAGGTTAACAGGTACATGTCAAAGCCATTTTTGGTAGTGCATGCAAGAGAGGTGTGAAAGGAGTATAGAATAAACTAGGGATGCCTGCAAGCCTGAGAGACTGTAGGCACTGTGCACTAGAAGCTATAAGACATAATTTTGGTTATTTCATATAGGGAACAAGTATTCAGTTAAAAGGGGGATACAGAAGATCCAGAAATAGCATATGTAATCAAGGAAACCAATACTGTTGAAAAAATGCTTTGTCGTGGAGCTTGTGGCATATCCTCCCTATGGAGAAGAGTGAAGTATGGATTACGTGTAATATAATGGAATATAGTATAGAAAAAGTGACTTACAAACACAGAAAAATATCCATCCCCAAATTCTCAGAGAAAAGAGCTGAAGATAAAAGGAAACATTAAGCAGATAAATCTACAGTCTTTTAAGAAGAGATATCAGCAGCCTGGGAAAAGGCTACTAAACAGACATTTAACAGGGGTTGTAAGGATTATGCATGAAATTACTGGTTTGTGAGCTTGATTTACAGTGAGGAACATGAGAGAAAGGCTAATCAAAGACATGATAGAAGAACACATAGAAAGTTTGGATTTAATGAAGGATAGAGGGCAAAGATTCACAAAGGGAGGATCATGCTTAAAATTTTCAATAAAGATTATTTTGAGAGAGTAGCCACAAGTGCTGACAGAGGAGCCTATAAACATGATTTACCAGGATCTTAGCAAAGCTTTTGAAATGGTATAGCACAAAAGACTAATCTGTTGGGTGAATAAGTATGGCATTAGGGAGAGATACTTTGTTTGATTAAAAAAGAAAAGAAACACTGACTTGGTTATGGAAAGCATAGGAGTCTTGTGAATTGAAGCAGGTTAGGTTGGAGGGGTGTGAATAATGGAAAACCTTAAGAATCATTATTTGCACCAATTTTGTTGAATTTATGCGGCATTATCAGTAGTCTGGAAGAAAGAGTAAGTAGTAAGGTGATGAAATTCCCTGATAGTACAAAACTAGGGAAATGTCAGAACAAAATAGGCAGGTGATAAAATTCTGAATGACTTTGACAAGGAGGTGGAGCATGGGCAGATAAGTAGCATATGCAGTTCATTTTCAAGTAATATAATGAGGCTGGGGAATAGAAGAAGAATGTGTGGATACCTCAGACAGTCACAGGGCACAGAAGGCTGCACAGAAGGATCTTCTGCATACTTCTGAAGGACTTCTGAATAGAACTGTAAATCCTCTAGTAGAGTGGTTATTAGGATTTTTTATTTTGTTTATAAAAGCAAATAAAATTCTGGACACAGAATTGAAGTACCAATTGAAAGACCATATTCTTGGGCCATTTATAAAAGCAGCAAAGCCTCATTTGACATGACATGGACACTTTGGGCACCTTTATAGAAAGGAAATTCTGAAAACTGAAGTGACAAGTGAGGATCAGGACAATAATTAAAGGTCTAGGTGACATAAATTATTCAGAAGGTTAGAGACACACATGCATATGCTCTGCATGGATTGAAGACCCAATCCAAAGCTCATTAAATGTCATCACAAATAAGCTTTGCATGCCAGAAGGCTTTAAATTGGTTCTGAAAACAGGAATGCAAGTGAACACGAATGCAAGAGTCAACCAGATTGCCCAGTGTTCTTGTGTGACACTTAGTCCAAGTAGTTACTCTTCTACAACAATTTTGAATGGCCCCAGGAATGATTTGGGCCTCAGATTTACACTCAGCATGTGGGAGACAAACTGGCACTTCAGTTCTTGACAGGAGGGGGCTTAGTGAAGGTTTGTGGGCTTGTTTATTAAAGAGCTTTTAGTAAAAGATGACATCACAGTAATATAAGATATAAAATATTTAACCACTTTCTTAATCCCGTCTGATAAAGTATGTGTCGCTTTCCTCTGAAACAAGTCTTTGGAGGTTTTGCAACAAGGCATAGTTTAGAGCGCAGTACGGCTTCTCCAGATACTGTACTGGTCCTACCTGAGTCCGTATGGAAATGCACTGGTAAGGGTCTTCTGTGGCCCACCTTTGCTGATATTTCTCTGTAACAAGAAATGTGCACTGGCTTGTTTTTGTGCTTGGAGGGGAGAATGGGAACGTTGTCATGTTTCTGTCTCTCGCAGGAGGCTGACAGGTGTCCTCTGGCAAATGCAGTGGAGGCAGGTTAGGTTGTAAGTGCCCTCAGCTGTCCAGCCTTCATCATTGTGTGGAGCTGATATGCCCTGGGCTGTGAGCTGGAGCAGCAAGGCCTGGGTGCCTGCTCTGTTCTGCTGAGTCCTCCATAGTCACAGGTGACTCGGGCAGAGAGGCATGGAGTTCAGACAGGGTTCCTCACTGCAAACAGCTGTGTCAAGGCAAGGATGGTTTGTCACAGCCCTGTGCTGCTTTCTCTGTGGAGCCATCTTGTATCACAAAGGTCTGGAGACGCTCAAGAGAAATTCAAATGCCTCCTTGAGTCACAACCCAATTTTTCTTCTGTACTACATAGGTGCTGCAAGGCTTCTTCCCCAGCTATCCAGGCAAGGGACATGGAGCTGCAATACCCCAGGGTTCATTTCTGTCTTATTCCCCCAAGTTTCCCCTTTGTGGCAACACAGAATAAGGAGGGGTTGGGTCTCCCCCTGGTTTTCACACCAGTAAGGAATTGGGACCAGCCATGAAGCACATCAGGACCCAGGAGCTCCTATAAGCAGTTATGAGTCCCATGGTTCTGACAAAGCTTGTGAGACAAAGATGTAACTCGCAGTGAAAAAGGACTTCCTTAGAATGCGAAACATATGGAAATAAGTACGTGGGTTTTGTTCAGCATGTTGTGAAAATGACTGGGTTTTGATCATATGAAAATCTAAGAGTAAATGGAATTTACTGAGTTTGCTTTTAAAATAAAAACTTAACCATGCACAAGTTTAGACACTTTGAGATGAGTGTGTGTTGAGCTAATAAAAGTTGATGTCGACATTTTAGAATATGTTTGGAAACAAAAAAGAACTAGTGTTTGATCAAGCAGCAGTCACAAAAGCATTCTACCCTTCATGATAAAAAGAAAAACTCTGTGTGTGATTCTGCAAATATGTCAGATCATTTTGAAGAGGCTAGTAAGTACTAGTAAATTATTTTGTTGTTGTTGTTGTCAAATGACTTTGTTTTTTGGTGTTCGACTTCAAAATAACCCCCAACCTTTGTATGTGTTGTCATTAAGTACATCAGTCATAATTTTGCCGACAATTCATGACATGCACTCTGCATCACTGTGCTAACAAGAGAAAAGACCAGCCATTAAGTTTATGTTTCTTTGTTTTTGAACAAAGTCACATATCAGGAATAATGCTAGGGGTATGCTAATAAACAATATATAGTGCCAGTCATCAGGGAGTAAGAAATATTTTCTAACTAGTTCTAAAGGGAAACAATGTTTTAAAAAAAGGGAGAGTGATTGTTATTTATGCAATATTGTTGTTCTATATGTCAGCATCAAAAAGCATCTTGTAAAGAGCTTAGCATAATAAATCGTTGATCGTGACTATCATTATTTAGAGGTCTTTGATAGATCTAGATGTAGTGCAGTAAGGTTAAATTTACCATATATAATAGGAAATCCTTAGACTGAATCTGAATTTCTACCAATGTTACCAGCATTATCACAACAACAAAAAAGGGAAAAAGTGTATCTTTTAAAGCATCAGGCTTTACAAATCATAACTGTAAAGCTAAGTCAAAGCAGATTTGTTTTCTGGGTGCCCATTGATTTTATTTGTCTACATAAGGTTTTAACTTGGTTACATTTCAGAGAACTAAAGTTGGTATAAATGAAAAACGGCAAGAAAGGCTTATGATTGTTTCCACTGAGAAGTGACACTACACATTTTGTTATTGTCATCAAGAAAATTAAAATAGCCTCCGTGTATGAGAAGCAATGGGAGATTTGTAAAGAGGAGCCCACAGGAACACTTAATTTCAGAGTTGACTTTGATTCGTCACTAATTTTTCAGTTAACTTGGTAAGACAAAATGACATAGGTTTAAAAAGTCTTTATATTCCTGCCTATGGGCTTGAAGTAGAAACATACTTAATGGATGGGCATTTTATCTGTCTAGGATGAGGCATCTAAATTTACATGCCAATAACAAATTCCACAAGTCTTTAATAATGTTTAGAGTCAGGGAAAAAAAACTTTTTTTAAAAAATATAATCGATGATACCAGCTGCATAACACTCTTCAGAAGTTAAATGTAAAGGCTGTGTTTTTGATGCACATTTTCCAGTGAACCTTACTTCTTCCCCAACTAATATATATGAAATTTGCAATTTACTACATCTGTGCCAGTTTTCTGTGACTTTACATTCTTTAAAAATATGTGGTTTTCTTTTTTTTTCTTTTTGCTGATGTAGGCAAGGTGCCTGTGGCTGTACAGAAAGATACATGTCTCTTGAGTTACTGCCTTGATGTGGCAGTTCAGGGCTTACCTTGCCTTCATTGCATCTTCAAAATAACAATTGAGCTCTCCAGGACTGTTACCTTAGGATTGAGTCCTTGATACTACAATTATGCAGTTGAATAATTTTATGAATCTGAGTTGTCTCATTAGATGCCTGGATAACTGCAGATTTTAAGTCTTACGGTGAAAAACCAGAATCTTACTTTTGAATATACTCTTAATTTTGCCTTTTAAAGCAGTGCTTTCCAGTATCAAATCTCTGGCCAATTCAGGTCAAGAAAAACAATAAGAGAAAGTACAATCATATTCTTAGGATGTTGAAATGTCTTAGACAGGTGATATACCTTGTAGAAAAGTGAAATAGCAGATCTTTTTGAAAGACACCAAGACATAAATGAAAAACTTTTCCTCTGCACCAAAGAGAGCAGAGTAATGCATTTCCTGGTTTATAATGAAATTTGATCTGTATACACCATGATTTTTAAGTCAGTCATTCCCAATGTAATGTGGCCAGAAGGATTGCTCTCTGGCTAGTTTCCAGCCAGCCTTCCCAGCTTTAGTACAGGCATGCCAATAGATATTGAGGCAACTGCCTGGATACAGTAACCATTTGTCCAGACTAGCAGGGATTTTTCCTTCCTTGAAAGGTGGCAACCCGATGGACCATTTAAAATGTATGGTGCACAGGAGATTCTGCAGCCCAGTTGAGAACGAGGGAGAAGCAGATTTCTGATTTCTGAATTCTGTTCCTGGCTTCTCCCCAGTTCTTTAGTGGGCCTAATCCACTGGTATAAAATGAAGGATTCACGTTGATTTCAGTGTTGTTTGGATCACATCCCACATATCCTCATTGCATTTTGCCTTCCATGAATATAAAGCTGGTGTTTTAGCAAAGCAGATCTGTCCATGGAGTTAGGAAGCTGAAAAAACCCAACCTCTACAGAGTTTGAGCAAACTCAGATAAAAGGTACTACAGAACTGCAGAGTGTTATTTTTAAATATTAATAATTAAGGCTTAATGAAAACACTGCTGGAGAGCTTTATGTGACCTCTTTGAACTCAGTATTTTGAGTTATAGTGAAATGGTTCCAACTGCATGTTTCAGTAAATTTTATCTACCCTTGTTTCTTTAGAAGAAGACCTACCAGTGCATCAAATGTCAGATGGTTTTCTACAATGAATGGGATATCCAAGTTCATGTTGCAAACCACATGATTGGTAAGTGAAGCACTAAAACTTCTCAAAGACAGATAGCCATTTCTCTTACTCATGATCATCGTTGCCTCTAAAATTAAACAGTTAAGGAGAAATTAATTGCATCCATCAATGATTAACCTAGGCATGATTGATTTTTTTATTCATATTATTAGACTTGATAAAGCATTAGCATATTTTATTTTCTGCAAGGGCTAGTTTAGACTTCTGCAGAGAATTACATATCCACTGCCAGTCAAAACACAGGTGATTAGCAAATTAAACTTCTAATCATTTTTGCATTATTGAAAACAAACTAACAGGAATGGTTAATGAACTGGATGTTAGCTTTCCGTAGAGTTTTAGACAGGTTTTAATTTCAGAAGTTATTACAGTAATGACACTACTGTGTACTTCTCAAGCACCTTGGTATCAAAATCAAAACTGGCGAGTTTTTGTCATTAGGAAACATAGATAATTCAAATGGCCATAAAATAGTATTGTTTGTTGTGTTTGAGCAGTCTGGAAAAAAATCCTGAGTGTGTCTGTATACAATTAAATACTATCATTTATTTGAAAAAATAAGGAACTGTGGTATTCAGTAATGGAATCTGCTCTTTAAGGTACAAGCATTTTAAAAGTCTTTTAGGATTCCTGAATCTAAGCCTGGCTTGATGTTTACAAGGCTGTTACAGTTGTAAATTGGAATAAAATAAAATCTGCTTTTTCTTTGATATTCATATTTTCCTATTATTTGCTTATTCCCCTAGGATTACCCATAATGTTTTCAATTTGGTAACCACTCAGTAATAGCACTAAGACTTCTATCAGCCAATTAAATTTATCAAGCACATCATTTGCCCGCTAATAAGATAACATTGCCAGGGTTGTCTCATTTTGTTTTTAACCTCTTTTCCAAATTTCACTTTTCAAGACAGAGATGGATACCATTGATTTTATACTCCTGCTTCCTTTACGCTGTTTTTCTTGCTGTAATAATAGAAAAGCATGCAAAGCACAGACCATACGATATGGTATAGAAGCCAATAATTACATATCCAACAGAAGAGAATTTGCTGGCGTTTTTTTCATTTTATAACTTAAAAATACTTAGCTTGATGCCTATTTTTTTTTCTTTCAAGGTAACATTCAAATTTCTTCCATAAGCACTAGTAATTTTGCTGCACTGTAGAAGAAAGTTACCTGCCAAAATTGAATAGTCTGTTTTCTGGGTACTTTATTAATAAGTTTTAAGACATTTAGCACATGAACTTTTTATATACTTTACATAAAAATGAATAAACAGAAATGACAAGCTGGTTTTGTAAAGGAACAAAGCAATTTTCCTGTTGGATTAAGCCTTAGTTTTGATATTTTGTGTCTTTGGGGAGGAGATAATTTGAACTGCTTCACAGTATTCAATCTGGGTCAGTAACGTGAAATTTAAAAGTAGGTTATTACCAACAGCAGAATTCATCATTTCTGCTGTTTTCTTTGAATCCAGTGTTTGACATGTTCTTAATTGTAGCACATACAGTCACACTGAAACATGACAGGGAATATGGACACTGTGGGTAAGGGGTGATGCTGGAATGGCAGAGTGGTATATTTGCTTGTCACCCACTTCCCAAGTGCCTCACATTTTCAGGACAGGAGCCCACTTCTTTAATGAAATACTCAGATTTTCTTTCGTTTTCTCTGTTTTCTGGATGAGTTTTAGTAAAGGGTCAGAATGAGAGGAGAGAAAGGAGAGACTTAGTAAAGTAGGACAAATCCAGTTAGCTGGCTTCAGCCTGCAGATGTGCAAAGGCTGATTTTCTTAAACTGAGCTGTTAACTGCCTATGTTTTATATCGAAAAGCTGGATGAGGTTGAATGAGAAAGAGAATCTTTTAAAAAATATTTAATTGTTTTGTCTGTGTTGTATCTAATCATGCATGATATTACTTCATGACATAACCATAGTGACACAGATTTAAACGTGCTTAATAATAAAATCTTCCCAGTGAAATAAAGAAGGAGCTTGCAAAACATGCAGGGAGATTTGCCGGTCATGCTTATGGTAATCTGTGTTCAGTGGAAGATTCTTATCTGCGCTGCCAGACTTACAGTGCAGCTCCTAATGATGTAGCCTCGATTAAGCAAATGCAAGGGGATTTTGTGTTGGGATGGAGTGAAAGGAATATCAACGTTCCGGAGAGTTTTGAATGTGACCTCGGAATCGAAGCACAGGGAAAAATAATTTCTGATCTCCAATTCTGTTAGCCTTCTCACCACTAATTGGATTTTTCCTTAGCTATCTTTCTAATTTCACTCTCCCCTCTCCCCTTTAATTTATATCATTGTTCACAGGCTTTTTTCCAAGATCATATTCTGTCTAGAGAGAAAGGTTCAAGCAGTAACATCAAGCTATTTAAACTGTCCTTAGTTTATGTGCGTCTGTGGGTAGGCTTATGGTATTCATATATAATACAGAAAATATGCATGTAAACACATTGGTGTGAATATATATAATACATAACCCAGATATGCAACACCAGACACCTGCATGTATATCAATACATAGATTGAAAATATATATTAGATGAAACACTTAAGTGAATATTGACTTACGGACACAGCACATTTACCAAAGAAAAAAACCTGGTTTCCTAAACACATTGGTCCTTCCCTTTTTTACATGTATCTGATAAAATATATTTTCTTGTCCTGCTTTCCTAGTAGGAGATTGGCAGAACAAGGTGTAGTGTCTTTGCTTCTCTGGGGAAGGGAAAGTGAAAAAGCTTCAGGAAGAGAGAGAGAAAAAAAGAAGGACTTTAAATGCAAGGGAGAGGGAAGGTAATCTGGGAAGGCAGGTGTTAAAAGTCAAACAGTGTGATAATCCCTAGATCAAATGTAGGGGCAATAAATGCCTTTACAGACATCATCACACAGTGTCAGGAACTGTTATTTCTTATAGTAAAATGTTAGCATTGTCTGTGTTACGGTTATTCATGGATGTAGTGTCATCTTACCTCAAGGACTCCATAATCACAATTCAGGGGAAGGAGAAAAGGGGATGCAGCTGGGATGTGGGACAAACAAGAAGGTGGAAAATCTGCCAAACTCTGCTGAGAAATGGGTGAGAACCACGGATAGACATACATGCTCAGCCACCTAAGGGAAACAGTTGCTACCCACTATCTTGTTCACAGTTTGGGAACCTAGAAAAGTTGGTGTCCCATCTAATTGAACTTGATCCTGGAATGTAAACAGAGTTGCTAATATCCACAGAGAGAAGTTGCATTATGGAAGGTCACTGAGGCAAAGATATGTTTATAAAACCCCAGTGTGAAACTTAGACTTTTAAATAAGGCAACCAGAATTACTTTGTTGGCTAAAATAGCTCCACTGAGGGTAGGTATTTTTAGGTTGTGTGTATGTGTGTGTTTTTGTCTAATCAAATATAATCTCAACTAGACATTTAGCAGGGGAAGAGGGATTAGAGTCTATTTGAAAAGCCTCTTACTCTTCTTTGTTAGGAGGGTATATAGTGTTTTTACAGATTTTGTTATACGTTTCAATCAATTCAACAAGAGGGATTATGCCACCTAATGGAAAATAAAATCTGCAGATGACCCAGTGAAGTGTAACCTTAAGTATCTTTGACAACAATACAATTTACATTCATTATTATACAAATTATATATTAAAAAGATGTCACTGGGATGGTTTTCCTCAGTAACTACATGTTCATAACTTCTAGAACTTCCCATTTTAAAACTCTTCTGCAGCCTTTAATTGAGTCTTCTCAACATCTTTGTGATGGGATGGCACAATAAGCCTTCTCCATTGAATAGATGAGGACAAAGAGTCAAAGAAGTAGAATTCCTTGCTTGCGTTTAAGTGAGTGAAAGTTCAAGAGTTCTGACTGCCAGATCTGTCTGCACATTTCTAGACACTACTTCGTCAAGCAACACCCATGTTTGCTTAAACTACACACTGGTTCAAACTTAGGCTAGGGGATGCCAGCAAACAGAAAGTGAGGCAAACCGTGGAGTTTTTTAAATAGACCCTTTGTTCAGGCATTGTTTTGGACCTAGATGTAAGCATGTACTTTTGTTTGGATAATCATGAGGATGATTGACAAATGAAAACATATTTGTTAGTAAGTGTGTTGAAATTTGTTGGTAAAACAATTTCTTAGCTTTTGAGTAGGAAAGGAGGAAGTGTAAATCCAGGCATGTTTCGTATGGGTCTAGGAAGTGCTGGCATAACCGGTAATTCTTCAGCCACCTTCTTTCTTTTACCTTTCCCTCTGAGTGGAATTTTTAGCATCTTTCTTTGAGAAAGTTCTATTTCTGGGTGCATGGTGTCTGTGGAAAAGAGGGAGGCTTTTTGGCATCCCTTTGTTTTCATCACATAGTTTATAGTTGGCATTTGACCTGAGAGGGTAGGAAGAGAGTCTGCCATTGTTAGTGTTCTGTTTGCTGCACTCCACTGCTCCTCCTATTATTTTCCCTGTTATTTTAAGCAGACAAGCTAAACACTGTTTTTTCTTCCACTGATCCCTTTACATCTGTAGTATCTGATGCAGTTCAGTGTAAATAAAACAGTTGCCCTAACAGTTGCCTAGGATTTTGCACACGTGCACATACAGAGTGGCTCAGAACTGGGGGAGTTGGGACATGTTTAACTCAGAAAAGGAATTATGCCATATAAAATTATGAGGCTCAACCGCAGTAGTGTAAATTTGTAAGTGCTCTGAGTAAAGTGCTGTTAGGCATGAGATAATGTAAAGAGATGACATTGCCAAGAATATTTATGAAGAGCTTAATTTTTTTCACTCTGATAATTCTTGACCAATAATTACCAGCTTCTAATTATCTATTTTAGTTAGAAAGAAATCTCTATCACTATGGAGGTTGGCATTGCAACTAGCGCATAAATCCCCAAAGAGGTAAATGTGTTCCAAACAGCCACAAACAACTGTCTCATGAAACATAGTGAGCAAATTGCGAGCCGCTGGCTGTGCACAACAGAGCAGCACATTTACCATTGAGGACTGATCAGACTGACAAAGAGAATGATAAAAGGGGTAAAGAGCCACAATCTTTGTAGTTTGCTGCTACTTTTGTCGATGAAGAAAGCAAGCCCCAGTGTCATAGCAAGAGCCACTACCCCTCTGAAGTGTCGGGGAGCAAAGGGGAAGGGTGTCGTAGTCAGGATTCAGTATCTGTTTGCAACCCTACTTTTGACAATTTCTATATAGGTCATTTCTGATAAGTAAGCAGACTTTTCTTTCTTTAACCTTTCCAGTATTATGTGTAAAACACATTTTGTGAAGTCTGTTGTGGGGAGCGAGGGGAGCCTGTTGAGGGGAGGATGTTGTGTAGCATTGAGCAAGGTATTAGGTGTGAACAAGAGAAGGAAATAAAGGGAAAGAAAAAAGATACTGAGCGCAGAAGTTAGGAAGGAAATGGGAAAACAAGATGAAGCAACCCTGCAGTTGACAAGAAGAATTCTAGTTTACACCAGCAAATACTTCATTAAACCCCAAGTAAACAAATCTATGCTGGAAGAATTGTAGTTTAAAAAGAACAGTATATAGAAAGTGGGATCTGACATTCCAATTTCTCTACAAAGAAATTTTACAGCTGTGTAAGACAATAACAAGTACCATGTAACCATTGGAAGATGTAAAGACACATTTTAGTGCAACTCATGATTTTTTATTTTTTCAGTGACAGTGATATAAGTATATAATATGTATATATGCTTGTGTGTTGTGTGGATAGGCATGTTTGCATTATGCATGTATTAACTGCATGCATAATAAACCTATAAAAGTAAATCATCATATTTGCCTTACATTTCTACAGTGTACATTACGGTACATGTGGACAACATCACTGATGTCAAGACAAAGGAAATACCTCAATCAGCTTTCTAGAGCTCCCAGAAATTTTGGTCTGGTTGTAATAACATGTGGCATTCACACATTCTATTATTTGTCTAATGCCTAAGGTCATTAAAACCCATGATTTTTCTTTCACTTATGCAGAAAGCTGTGCTGGGCGACTAATGCTTGTTGCATCATGTTGACCTCAAGTAATGCATCTTCAAAACATCAGTTTAATCACTCTACAGTAAAACTGATGTTGTGAAGTCCCTCTTACCTGAGGTTTGGAGAAAAAGAATCCAAAGATAACCATCTACCCACTAGAGGAGGAAGGAGGTGGAGACTTCCTTCTGTCGATCATCTTTCACTGATTCCTGAGTAGTAAGAAATGGAAATTGTGGGTTTATGGTGGAAGAGACAGATCATACCTCTCAGCATCAGAAAATCATTTTGATGCCTGGGAATCTATTTACAAGCAGAGCTGGCAAGAAGTTGTCTAAAAGTTAGAGGAAACTTGGTCATCTTTTCTGCAAAATGAGGAGATGTAATTGAAATACCCAGGAAAACCAGCATTTGGAGTTAAATCTGAGGAAACATAGGTTTATTTTGTGAGGAGCTGGGTTACAAAATAGATGAAATCTGGGCTGTTTAATACTAACAGGAAGCTACTCTCCTGTGGGCAATGCTGGCTTATTTGAAAAGCCCATAAAGGGTTTCTGCATGGACCATACAAAAGGGATACTTTCTCTTTAATAGCCATCTGTACAGGAGAGATGAGAAGTGGGCCAGGTCATCTCTCCTCAGCTGTCATGATATTAACGTAGGTAATGGAGCAAGCTCTGCGTTCTGCTGGGTGTTGTTTTTCATAGATGTTCATCGATTTACACAGATAATTCTATTTATTTCTTAGAGTTGGTCCAAGCAAACCAGGCAGAATAACAAACACCAAAGCATTTCAAATGACTTTATCTTTGTTGTTTTGTAATGTAACTTTTGTCTAAAAAATGGTGTCACACCTACTGTGCAGATGGCTGCATGATTTGTAAACCAGCCAAAACATTTAAACAAATGTGTGATCTGGGGATAGATTAAATAAAGGATAAAATGGAGTGTGGACCACAAATTCTAATAATCAGATGATTTTAAGTTGTGTGTAGTGTGGAGCGATGGTAGCAGCGATAGCAGGGAACGCTTGCCAATGACAGCAAGGTGCCTTACAGATCTCAGGATGGAGCCTGTGGCCTAGTAGGCCTCAGTTTGAGAGCTGCACATTTGCTGTACAGCTGGCAGCTCTGTATGGGGACATCAGATAAAACTTATGTAAAATGAAGTGTTATTGCTTAGTATGAAATTGTGCAGAGAGGGAATTTGCAGACAGTAACTGAAAACAGAATTCATGGTACCAATGAAGCAGACTGTAAATATGAAGAGGCTTTAATTATCTGCGCAATTTAACAAAAAATTCAAGATGTATTTGGAAACAGCGAAGGCAGCTGTAAACATGCTAGAGCAGCACCGTTCACCGGGCTTCGCGTCATGTGTGTCACTTATTTGGGCTACAGGCACTCCCACCCCCCCTCCACCCACACCCCCCCTCCCCGGGTGCGTGCTTTTGCCCAGCGAGCTGCTCTGCTCGGAGCGGGCACTTCATTTCAGGGGTTGAAAGCAGGAACCGATGCTTGATTTCTGAGACAGCTTTTAGGAAAGACCACAGGGCTTTTAAAATCTCAAATGATTAAGTGAGGACACAGTGTGCAAACATCTATGAACCCCTTTTTTTTTCTGTGGCGGGGGGGGGACAGGGGGCACATTGGACTTTTTTAGAGAAAAATGAATGAAAATGACATTATTAAATAGTAGTAGTAGTAGTAGTAGTAGTAGTAGTAGTAGTAGTAATAATAGTAATGATAATACTACTAAAAGAAACATTTGAAAAATGTCCACAATTCAGACTGCAGTTCGTTTTGTAAAGAAATGAAGCAAAGCACACGGAAGCTTTAGATTTTTCCTGCAGAAATGCCCATGCTATGAATAGCACTTGATGAAAGGGACCGAAAGGTAATGCCAGGCAGTATGAAAGTTGTTCCTTTCCCTCTACCTGCTGTAAGATTCTTCTCCGAGCCACGGCAATGATACACCGTGCATGTTAATACTTAGGCACCATGGGCTGAATTAATGGCACGGTGTCAGCCTTCCCTTTTGTTCTTTGTTGCTGACCATTTGTATTGCAGGCTTTATCAGTAGCCTTAGCACATTCCTTCGGCCGTGTTTAGCTGTCAGCACAGAGGGTAGCCTCACCGTCGCTTTTCTAAATCGTCCCTGTTCTGAGCAGAGAAGCCTCCAATTCTCTGACGGAGTATGTCCCGAGATTTCTCCCTACGATGTAAGTGCAGGAAGCGAAACAAAAGAAGCCAATATGGAGAGTGGGTGTCGAACTTCAGCTGCTCATATTGTTGCATTTGGTGAGCTGACGGGGTTTCGTAGGTCACCTTTAGAATTATGCCTATGACAGCAGTAGCTACCTGCCAAGATTGCAAGGTATCTCACAGCTCTCAGGATGGAGCCTGTGGCCTGGTAGGCCGCCGTTGGAGGGGTACACATTTGCTGTACAGCTGGCAGCACTGTATGGGGCAGCAGTGTGGGCTGTTAGGGAGCTGGAAAGGAGACAAGCATGAAATTTCTTCTAACCCCAACTCTGTTTTTCTGTACTGTTGGCTGCTTCTCAGTTCCTTGACAAAAAAACCAATCAGGCACCCTTTAATCCGCCTGTGATTACCAGTGGTATAAAAAGAGGAGCATAATGAGGAAAAATGCCTCGTTTTGTTGCCTTCAAAAGCCAACAAATTGGAGTTAACTTGACAGGAAGTGGCTTAATAATTAGATTATTTATTTATTCCTGACACATATCCCCCTGTTACTAGTCTCAGGAGATCCTGTAGATGGTACGATTTTCAAGCTGCCATTACTTCGCTGTCTTCTGTGAACAAAGAAGCTACTGTCTATCAGTCAATTAAATGCACTCTTTAAGCAGAGGCTGAGAAGTCCTCAATGGATAGAGCCCTGGGACACTGTGGCTGATGATTCCTTTCTCTGTACTGTACATCACACTCTCAACTACAGTCCCCACAGAGATGGAATAAAGTCATGCATTAAAATATCACTTGTTGATTTGTTTGCTAATGAAGAGCCATTGAAATGTTTGTGTATTTCTGTGGCAAAATTGTTGATAAAAGGACTACTTGCTTGCATATCTTACTTTATCTTCAGTAAGCGCTTATTTAAGACTTACTAAAATTAAAGTCAACAAATTAAGGAAAAAACAGAGAGATGGATAATATTGGTTTACTTGCAATTCACATCGATGTAAATAACACTGAGGACAGCAAGAAGAGAGAAAGGGGAATAATAGTACTTCAACCATGTCTGTTATAATTTTCTTCATTAGTAACAATAAGGATCTCTGGTGGGTTTTTTCTGGTGCAGTAGTGGGCACCCATTTCAAATAATAAAAGTACTAAAATATCCATTTAAAAATTACCATGAACATGTAAGAGTATTTTTTTTTAAATTGTTTCTGGTTTTTGTATTTGGTTTTGGATTTTAAATGTGCCCAGTTAACAAAAACATTATTTAAGATTAATTGTGTGCAGCTGGTTGTGCTCTTAGTTGAGAAAAATACAATTGTGTCAAGCTAGTTAGTAGTGCTGGTTAAGAGTGCATGCTTAATGCAAAATCAGCAAAGTTAGCCAAAGCTGGGGTTTGTGGGCTTAACAACACCCTGCTTCACTCCTCCCCCCACCCTGACAGGCTTCTTAATCGTATTTTGCAATCTCTGTGTATTTGCCGTCCCACCATTTTTCTTCCATCTTCCAAGAGCACAGATCACCAGAGTGGACCGGTGTGGACCACATTTTGGGCTGGACTGGAGAGAAGGGGTTGTTTGGATTTTTATTTTACAGAAGTTGACATACATATATACCATTATAAAATCATTGATTGGCAATATGCATACATATATATACCATTATACCATACATATATACCGTTATAAAGTCATTAATTGGCAACATGCATATGGAATTGATGCGCGTCTTATGCTGCTTGTTTTAAAGAGCTATATTTGCTCTATATAAGAAAGATAATGTTATAGCAGTTCTCCAGTGAACTAGCTCTGTTCTGAATTTAGCCTCTGTATGACCATTTACACCTGCAGATAGAGCCTATAAGTGCTATAATATATATATATTTCATATATATTTATGATGTCACTCATACCAGGATTGTTTTCAATGAATTTAGCAACAAGCTATAGGGAATTAATTCAAACCAGCCTTAAATTGGAGTGGTTCTTATTCCTATCCTGTTATTCCAACTCATTTTATTAGAAAAAGCTTAGATACTCAGAGGTGTTCTATAATAGAAAATGAATTTGAAACCCATTCATTAATTGGTGATTAATACATTTCAGGATTAGTTTAAGCAAGGCCCTACCTCCTGCCCAGTCAAGTATGTTCTGGTTAATATCCAATTATCTGCACCTTCGTACTTATTATGTCTTAATATTTCGGATATGATAACCAGAAACTTGAGAGTAATGCTAATGAGGAGCATAGAACAGGAATTAACCAGTGACACCCTCAGTGATCCTTACTGAGGAAAGTAGCTCCTCTGTCTCCTCAGCATAGTGGTCGAGCTACCACTACGCTTTCAGTAAGTGGTACTTTCAATTCAGCCTTTTATGGGAGTTTAGTATTATATTTAGGTAAAAATCCTTAATTTTGCATGCCTCATAGACCATGCATTGTCAGAAGATACTCCTGCACACCCTTTTTCACATGTTGAGTTACTTTCTGTAAGTGGAGCCAATGGAAGATCAATAGTAATGTGAAATGTTGATACCTACTTAAAATACAAGCTGTTTTGTGATTGAATGCACCCTCTTCTTATATACATGGGTGTATGCATGTGTATATAAGCTGAATGGCCTATCTCTCATGTCCTTCAGCTTGTAAGACAGCTACTTTATCAACCAGCAAAACAGATATAAATGCCTGTAAAATTAAAAAAAAAAAAACCACCTAATTGATAAATGTGAAATGTAAATATGGCCAAATTAAAATTTTCCATGCACAAAAATGTCAAGCCTTTAAAGTTCAATCTCAGAATTCTTGCCTGTGAAAAATTATTATATGCCCTCTTAGTGAAACATGGAAGTAAAACCATGGGACCAACATATCAGTGGGGCAGAACTGAGTAATTCTGTCATGTGGCCTTAAACTAATGTAATTGTAGAGGTAAATTCAATGTACAGGGAGAAAAGAAGAAGAAACATTACTTTTGGCAGATTTATTTTTCTTAACTAAGCTTCTGTTTGAATACATTGTGCAATTCAGGGCGTTAGGAGAAGCCCCAGAGGAAATGAAGCAGTGGGCAGAGTGAAGGAGACCTGCTCAAAGGTGCAAAGCCACATAACACATTATTTTTATTACATGAATATAATCCGATATATGTGGTACTTATCCAAGAGACTTTACAGAATATGCTATTCATAGTGTGTTGGACAAAGCTTATTTCAAAACACTGCCTCATTCACTGTGTTTATACTGAAAGGTACAAGTCTCATGTTTGGATTAGACTGAATGATAGAAGGAATAGTATATTTGTATAATCAAAAGCAATCATAAAACACAGGTACAGTGGCCAGAGTTAAGGATATGCCTGTAACATCCTGTTTTGGTTTTCTTTTTCCAGTGCCTAGCCATACAATTTGAATTTTCTCTCACACAGCACTTTATTAAAGTGTTGTAGTTCAGGACCTCAACAGTATATTCTTAATATCTAGCTGTTTGGCTAGGCACCCTTTCTCCCAACCTTCTCACGGGCAACTTTCACAATGAACCCACTGTGCTTCTGGCTTCATTGCTTTTCATTGCACACCTACGCGAGTGCCAAAACATTAGATAAATCTGCAAAAAAATCCCCCCCTCTGTCCCCCAGATGAGACTCCTGCAGAGCACTGTGTAATTTATTCAACTTGGGAGATGTTGATGTTTACTACCTCGTTCAATTAGACATTCAGAGGCAACACAGCCTTCCATTTGCTTCGAAGTTTGGTTAAAAAGCCTAACCCAAATATCACTTAGTGCAAAGTGTGATTTGCAAACTGTCATAACATGATCAAATCAAAACCAATTTTCACCAGAACAGTTAAATACTCTTCTCTTCAGTTGAGTGACATTTCCCTGCCAAATTTGAACTTTTAACCCACATTGCTCCTTGTGTGCTGTTATTCTTCAAGTCAGACTTAACAGGGATGGTATTTTTAACCTTTTTTGATTAAAATGTATCTGAGCTTTAAAAAAGAAAGCTAAAATGACAACAAAGTGAAAATAAAATTAAGTGAAAAATGAAATAAATAGGTTTGGACAGAGATCTAGCATAAAAAAGCTTAGTTTTAGGTATACTCCTTAATAATAGAAAAGTTCTCTACTTTTACCTGCTGCTGCATTTGCACCAGTGATGGAGTATGCCTAGCAGTGCAGACTGGAATTGTACCGCCAGGAAAAATCCTTCATGGTGGTGCATGGGAATAAATTAGGTGACAGAAAATAGGACTCTAATTTCTATGATATGTCACCTAGATTATCGTATTTTACATCAACTGCCACTTTTGTGCTGCATGTGCAACTCTTTCAAACTTTGCGATGGGTCCTCCAGGCCAGGCTTTTTGTTGGCTGGTGATTTTCTTTGTCTCCTTCAACCTAAAGCTTTAGTAGGAGAAGTTTTCTTCTCTGACAAGAGAAGCACTCTCAACACATTTTAGCTGCCCTTTTTCCTTAAATGTATCCTTCCCATTCATCTCCCCAAAAAGCAGATTTGGAAGGCCCTTTGACTCCAAATTCTCCTACTCCTTTATCCCCCACAAAATGCGGTTAACTTTTTCATGACATTACACATGTCTGTCTCTCTCCTTTTGCTTTATAGTGTTCTCCTTTCTTGTTTTGAGGGGGAGCTTTTTTTCCAAGACTTTTTTTCAGATCTTTGCTTGACAGACTAGAAAGACAATTTTTGTTTCAGGCGAAACAGGAGTCAGAATGGATGCAAGTTTGTGGTGGTTCCAGCATTCCCCTTCACTAGCCTAGAACAAGTCACTGAAATGTGAAATGGAGACAGTACTTGCCCACAGAGATTTTTCAAGACAAATTAGTTAATGTACATTAAGAAGGAAAAGTACTGTAATGCTGTAAATAGCGAGCTATTAAATTATTAGTGTTCTTTATTATCTCTTGGCTAATGGGGAATTCTGCTGCTTGCCTTAGAGCTCACAAATTTGGTTCATGTTTCCTATCCATTTCAGAGGCCAATATAAAAAAAATCGTTCCTCCTCTTTTACCATATCATCACTTCTCACGGTTGTGGTCCTGCTCATTTCTATTCTTGACATCACCTTCTCCACACAACAAAAATTGTCCTTCATTTCTTCCCCAGTCAGAACCAGTTAACAGAAAGAGAGTTAACAGAAATTGTGATGGCTTCCATTAGTCAATAACGTTGGCTTATTCCTCTTCAGAATTTGTCCTTTTGTCACTGCAGTTCTGAAAGTTGCTTCAAGGTCCATCTATTCCATGGGTCCTGTACCCTGCACAAATTTCTTTCTCAATTTCTATATATTCTATCATATGAAAACATTTATTTTCTCCCTTGCCTAAACCAGTTGCATTTCTTTGTCTTCTTTGGCTATCATTAATTTGTGATCAGTTATTGCTGTTCTTTTGTAACGAATTTGTGGGCTTACGCTATAAAATGTATTGGTAGCCTTTAGCTTAAGTCGCTTATTGTGGCATTCAGCTAAGTCTTGTAAAAATTACACACTTGTGCACCTTTAGAAGAGTTTTCATTTTTCAGTATTCTCTGCTGAAATTACTTTCTTTTTAATCTATAGTCTTGATTCAGTATCAGCTATAGCTGGCACCACAGATCTTGTAGCTTTAAATAGTATGCCTTAATATTGCCCCCTTTGTATGCTGTATTGTAATGAAGCAACATCACTAAATTGCAGTGAAGGGTGATTGTTGCATGGGGATGACTACTACACCTTGGGGTCTATTTGCACCAGATTATTTTTTTATTGTTGTTATTACAACCCATCTTCTTTACTCTCTTGATGCCAAACTTGCTGTTGGACATCCACGCAGCGCAGGGAATCTTTAGAAACATTTTGGACATCAACTTGTCTCTCAGGTACCCACCAATGACTGTTCAATTCTAGGCTCTGGTATCCTGGATGGCTTTGCAATACTTTAGTGATGCTAGCTTGGTCTGTTCACTAGACTTGCGGTGTTATTCCTTATTTGCTCTTAAAAAAATTAGTTTGTTGCTGATAGAAGTGACAGGCATTTCTTGATAACCATTTTCAGACAGGAACAATACTAGATTTATAACGAGTAGAACATGCTTTTTCCCTTCTTGCTATTCCCCATACATTTTACAATACAGAAGAGTGCAAAAATTATTTTGCTTGAGCTATTTCCTTTACTTTTGGCACTGTGTTCACATTCACATTCAAAGAATTATAGCAGTGGCGTCAGTTTACCATCCAATGCCATGATCTTAATGAACCTTCTGCAAAATTTGGTTTCACCCAAGTAATAAAAAATATTATTGTTGTAAAGATACAAATATTTTTATAAAGGCATTTTCTTTTCAAAAATCTTTCCAACTTAAGGTGACAATGTCTAAATACAAGCTTCTGAGAGTTAAGAGAGCAGATTTCTGTCTTAGTTGTACAAGAAGCAGCCTTCAGCCATGAAGTCAAGTTTTAACTGATCTGTCAGTTAATTGATTAAGTGGAAGATAATCATTGATTTCATATGTGTGAAGGCTAAGAAATTCTCCTGTGTTCTACAACAACAGGGCAGCTCAGGAGACCATAGCTGACATACAAGGTACAAAGAACCATTGCCCAATCTCATATACCCTCATCACTGTAGCCTGATGCCTGATCATTTATGCTTTTGATACATTTGGTAGCAATGTTCCTGTCACCCCTCCCACTGCAGCTTGGGATTCAGCATCCCCTGCTAAGGGTGGAAGTAGAAACTACAGCTCCATTGCATGACTTGCACAGTACTGGAGTTCCCCAGTGTGTGACCTGTGGCTCCAGTAGCCATGTTTTTTGGTGTTGTCCTTGCCAGTACTGTTTGCATGAAGAGAAGTGTCCCAAACTGTGAGTGTCACAGGGTCCTCAGGCTCACTTGTGCACCTGCTTCTGTGTCTGTTGCACACAGTAAAAGTTTGAAATGAGCTTGCATGGCACCACATGAGTGATTGTAGTGAAAAGGTCTGATCCTGAAAACATGTAAGTATGCATATGATTTTATTCACATTAATAGATGCCACATGCTTCCTTTTATACATGTATATATGTTCTCAAGTGTTCATAAGATTGGGGCCTAAACTGCAATTCCAGGTGGTGTTTTAACAACATGTTCTAAATGGGGAAACAATATCTATCTTGTGTAATGAAGTCATCATCCCATTAAAACATCTTTTTTCCTTCAGTGATACCAAATATGAATTTTGAGCTGTGATTTGGATTTTTTTCTATCTTTATGAAGATGACACATTTTTTTCATTGCAAGGCAGCTTGTTTTTTCAGTTTCTTCTTCAGCTTAATTCTGTGGCCATGTAACATTCCCATTTAAATCAGGAATTAGAGCTGACACACCTTGAATTGAAGTATCAATTCTTTTAAAACTGACGCCAGTTCCACACTATTCAGTCGTACAAACTTCCGATTATGGGCCAGAGAGCATTGATTTTTAGCTGTCATTTCTAGCACACGCACTGTAGAATTGAAATTTAAACCTTAATCCACTCTTTAATACAATTAATTTTTAATGTGCAGTAATACTAATTGAAATAGCCTGAATTTAGTAAGTCACCACAAGACATTTTCAAAAGCAGGAGTCTCCACTGAGAGCTGGAAGGACAGATAATCATTGTTACAGTGTTTACAGAATAAATGCACACTCTGCAGGCAATTCCATACCAAGATTTTTTTTGTTGTTAGTTTATATTAATATATTTCATTGTGGATTTAAATTTGTTTTCAGTGATTGCTACTGAAACACAACTGTTGTTATGAAGTAAGTTACTTTGATTTTGTTTTAATGGATGTATTTATTTTTATGGAATATTTTCAGTCTTACGTCTGTATTTTTAACGTGGCTGTCACTGTATTATCTAGTTGTCAAATGCATTGTGACGTGCAGAGAAACGTATTCAATTTTTTACCTGTAAAATGGTCAGCCATGCGGTTTCTGTGTATGATAAGCCGAAGCTGCATGTTCTATACCTGTCTCTTTTCCCCTAGGTTTGCCTTTCATATAAGCAATAGATCTTGCGCCATCCCAATTTCCCTACATCACTTTTAATATTCAGATGTGATCTTTTCAGATGTTTTAGCAGGGAGGATGGAGAGGGGATTCTAACTGCAGAGGAACAGGTCTTACACAATTAACCAAGGAGGGATTTAATCATTTTTATAATAGCAAGATGCCATTGCTACATTTATCTGATAAGAAGGAATATTCTTAGAATGCATCAGTTCTTCTGATGAATGGGCTTGTACAGTGTTCAAAGTGAGCACCAATGTTAAGTGAAAAAAAATGGCATGCGCTTTATATCATCCTTTCACGGCTTTTGCATTACAGTATTTAATAAGCCAATAGCGCTGTTAAATATTTAGCAAAGGTTCCCTCAAAACCTTGCCATATATTCAAATGGGATTTTGAGACATTTTGCAGCACATAAGTAAAAATTATGCTTTAGTTCTTGAAATGGTGTATTTCCTAAAGGAAGTGCAGGACAACATGGCATAAATACATTCAGCAGATTTCACACCCACAGAACACCAGAATTGATTCCCATTTTTCGGATTAAGGGTTCAAACTGACTCCCATTTTGTCAGAAGAAAGCAGCACTGAGTTTATTTGCACAGAATATTAAAACAGTATTATAGCATTTAGTGAAAACCCTGCAACTCACAGTGTGATATTTTAAAGGCTCCTTCCCAGTACATCATTTGTAACAATGAGCATTTTCTGAGTTGGAAGTGAAAGAAAAGCAAAGATCAAGTTGTTACCCTCTTCTGAGACTAAGATAGTACATCACTAGGTAACGCTTTTAGGTTCTGTAGTATGCAAAATAGAGATTTAATAACATAGTTGCTGCATGATGTTGTTAATCAAACAATAATAAATCATTAGAAGCCCTGTCTTCTTTGACAAACGTCTGCATGTTTCAGATCCTTGTTGTATGCTAATTAATCCTCAGTAAGTACTTGTATAATAATTAAATGTCTTGCACTTAAAATACAGCCAAGCCCATTTATACTGTTTAAGGAGGTGTATCTCATGTTACCTTTGGAAGGAATTTGGGTTTGATATGTGATGCAATGGGTATTCTTCTGTTTCTTGGTATGGCTCGCCAATTTTAGGTGCTACGCCTGGTGTGCACCCTTCTTCTCCCTGTTCACATTTAAGAGTAGGCTACAAAGGTTGGGTGAGCCCGTCTGGCTATTAAATGAGTAGGTTTGCTGCTGCTGCCGGGATAAGTACATTCCTGCCCCATGCAGAGGCAACACAGCAGTTCTGCAGTCTCTGGATGCAGTGACAGGTAAGGAACTGCTTTGCAGGTGCTCAGCTGCCTGGCTTGAGGCTCTCGCTTCTCTGTTTCCTGGGGATATCTCCAGTCTCCTACTCATTACTTAGTCTGTGAGCTGTGTGCTAGAATTTCAGCCCACTGAAGAACTATATTTTCAGGTGTTCTTAAAAAAGAAAAGGTTGTCCGTGGTGGGTATAAGCCACACATTATTGCATGCAGTGGTTACTTTAACCCCTGAAGGTGGAAGGCAGTGGTTTTGTGCAAATTTTATCTTCAGTTTGGGTACATATGTATTTTTTTTTAATGTTCAATTTGTATCTGCAGCTAATACCTGCTTCTTTTGTTTTTTACATAGTATGGAAAAATAACTCTTTCAGAGAAACAGCAGTGTAACCTGGTTACAAATTATTTGGGTCCTGTTTAAAATGTTGGATTTATTTTGCTTGGGAAATCATGTTCATATGTATGGAGTATTTATGTAAGTATTCAGAAAATTAGGGTGTTAATTGCATGCACGTGTGTGAATATATGGAAAGGTCTATATGGTTATATAGGGTAGACATATTTAATATGCGTAGCTTGATGTATGTTGACCTCAGGTTACGAGAGTAGAAAATCCCATTTTCCAGCTTGTTTCAAATGTAGTAAAAATGCTGCTTCAGTTGCTTTATGCTACTCACATTGGGAAAGGTGCTTATACTGTGATAATTATCATCAAGGAATATTAATGCGTTCAGCATTTGTAACCCAAAAACTCATTATAGCTTAAGCTGTGCATCATCTGTGAAGAGAGAACTTTGCCAGAATTCGCTCTTCACAGGGGTTGCCTCCTGCTTGTGATGGAGTGGTCAGAGTATTGTAAGAGGTCACTTAGGCTATTTTTGAAAGCTGAAGTTTTGCAATTTTTGATTCACTACCTTCTGTCTAAATAGCTTAGTATTCTTCCCCCCAAAAATTTTGCTTTTTCTAATTGAATGCCTGGTGAAGTGCATAAAGCTAAAAGATTGCATCTCATTATGTGCAAGAGGCTAAAGGTGTAGCCATAAATATTGCACATCAAGGTCATGGAGATTTCAGGGTCCATATTCCATCAGCATACATGGGATTTGCACAAACACCACTGTCACTCATGCTAATGGAACGAGCCGTTCCAGTCCTCTGGTCTTTGATAAGAATCTGGTTTCTTACTTGTGTTAAACTGTTGATGCTTTTGGTAGCAACTTCCTTTTCAGTATTTATGTATTCTGGGACCATATTTTGGTTCCTTAATGCTATTTCACCATGAAAAATAGGGTTTATCATTTTTTCACCTCTGTTGTCTTCCAAGCTCCTGAACCCACAGTTTTAACAGCCTTCACATTTCTAAAATATACTTGGGCAGCTTGTTCAAAGCATCAGAGCCCAATTCTCCCCTCACTTGATTTTCACATCAATGTCCCCCAGTTGACTGAGCTGAATTACATTAATGTTGTTGAGAGGAGATTCAGCCCTGTAAGGGTTATTCTGTATTTTCATCAGTATGTCTTGTGAGAGACTATATGTGGCTGTACATTACAGTACCCACATATATGTTAGAATGGTTACAGAATAAGATGACCAAAAGATCTAAAAATAAATAATGCCCTACAATAAAGAAGAAGAATTTTTTTGTTGGCTTGTAATTGAAACCTTCCTTCCAACTAAGCAGTCATTGCAGATGAATATCATGCTTCCACTCTTAGTAATGAAGACTGTAACAGAGCCAAAATTGTGCTGTTCAGTGCTGTTGTTGCTGGAATTTTCAATATGGCCAGGTTTTATTATTTCTCTTCTCCAATACTGATACATTGCTTGTCATTTCTCACTCTTAATATTGCCTTATGTTGCATGTTGTAGTTTGCTTTATGTTAGGCAGAGAAGACTGGCGTTTGCGGACTGCTTTGTTTCTGAGGTCAACATGTGAACCTGGCCTTGCTCCTGGGAGGACTAGAAAAATCTATTTCATAACTTTCTGCAGGCCTCAAAGAAGGCTAAGAAGAAAAACACAAAACCCACAGGCTTAGTTTAGACCGGGTGAAGAGTTGGATTCATCAATAAGAAAGCTTGCAGCTGATCAGCGTTTCTTGTCATAAACAGTCCCTGCTGTCAGTGCATACTCCACTGATACGGCAGAGCTTTGGGCAGCCTTGTGAGTCTTTTAAACACCTACACATTTGTCCAGAAATATCTGACTTGATAGTATAGAACAAACCTGCTGAAGTAAGAAATTGCTTGACTATTAAATCACCAAAATGAAGGGCTCAAAAGATAGGTAAACACAGTCCTCGTGAGCTGAGTGTGGGTATTATGAGCTTGCCCATTTCACTGGTGGGGCATAACTTTGCTTTGTGCAGTAGAGTGCTAATGCCTCATAATGAATGGCTGTCTTGAACCAAAGAGAGGTTCTCAGCAGGTGAGAACACTGTTGATGGGAAATAATATGGTACCATATCTGCTCTGTGGATGTAAACTTAATAATCTCTGAATTTTGAGTAACACTGCTTCCCTTCCAAAGAAAGATGACAAAAAGATTGCTTCCAAATCCTTCAGATAGGTACTCACTGTTCTTGTGATAGATGCTTTAGTCTTTACCTTGAGGCACTGGAAACGAATGTGTGTTCTTTGCAAGTGATAAGGATGTAGACTTTAGGAGGAGCAAATTGTATTTTCATGTTTAAGTTCAACATTTGCACTTGATGTGGTGAAAGCCAAATGTGAAGAATCGCTTTTCAACATTATTTCTCCATCTTCTGTATCTCAGGACCTCTGAGTTATTATGCTAAAATGTTCTATTACATGTAATAAAGACATGTTGGAAAACTGAAAATAGAGCAAGATTGCCTCCATCGATTTGGCTGTACTTGGATTGCTCTAGCTACATCTTAAATCACAAAAAGGGTCATCTTTGTGTAATGTAATAATGTTACTGAAAAGACCAAACAATCTGCATTTGCTGAGGGCATGACAAATGAAACCATTATCCACTTTTAACAGTTCCTCCTTTTAATCAAAAGGAAAGTGGTGGGATTGATTCTTATCCTGCTTACACCAACACAGCTACGCTGTCTTCAGTGAGCTACCAAGTAGGTGATTATGATGAAGTGTGGGCAAATGCTTATGACAAAACAAGTGAAAGCAGGATCAGATCCAGCATTTGTTTTAAAAAATGTTAACATTCACTCCATCTTTATTTCACTTTATTTTTCAATTTGGTATCTATTTGTCAAAATTCATATTGAAGTACTGTGAAAGATGGGGAGTGAGCATGGAGGTAGCATCTGCTTTTCAGCCAGACCCAGAAAATACTTGCAGAATTTTTAAATTCATCTGGATTCTATTTCATGCATGGGTTTGTGGGGGTTTTTTTGAATATTTAAAATTTTAAAACTATCTTAATTTTGTAAAACAATAGGCTCCTTGTATTAAAAAAAAAATCATGTTTTTCTATATGGTTTATTTTATACAAATTCAAAAGCTGAGAGATTTATTGTATGTGTAAACTCAAAACTGAGAAGATTAGATATTATAGCATGATGTTCAAAGGAGAGCTATTGGAATGGTAGAATTCTTGGCTTGGCTCCCTCTTCAGATGTAATTGCTGCTTCATTAGGTCTTGGAAGAGTTTCCTATGGTTAAATTTAATCAAATGGTTTAGAATGGCAAGCTCGTACGCTCAAAATTCCAATACCATTCAGAATTTTTAACAAGATTTCCTTCAAATCTTTTTTAAACAAATATTGTTTAACACTAACTGTAGATTCTGAAGTAATTCTTATTAGCTCATCATAATGAATAAAGTCTGATTTAGAATAGTCTGCATAGGACTTGGATGCTAAAGGGGAGTCATCTGTTGTAGCTAAAACCTGCTTGCCAGTAGCCTGTGCAATTAAGTAGCAAGACTCTGGTGCTCTTTTAGCTGTATTAGTGGGCAGCTCTGTGTTTTTTTCTGAGTATCTTTTACTCATGTAGCTATATTCTAATTCACTGTGTTTTAATTAGCTTGGCTTGCTACGTTAGCTTTTTCAGTTGATGTGGTTATCTTGAAGACTTATTCACATACTTGAGCAGCAGTGAACTGCAGCCTGCTAAAGCACCTCCATGGGGTGGATGGGAGAGGTTGGTATTAGAGATTAGTGAGAGATGTGAAAAAATGGTTCACAATGATTGACGTGAAAGAAGAAGATTGGGGGGGGGGGTTGTCATGGAAAGGAGAAATGGAGCCAGCAAACAGTGTCAGCGTAATACCACTCTCCTCTTTCCAGAGCCACTGAAAACACTGGAAGTGTGCAAGAGCTTTACATGAAGTACAGGTGCAACACACGTTTATTCCAAAATAAACGATAAGAAAAATGTAATTATTGCTGAAGCTGTGGAAGGAAGGAGGGAACGGATTAATAGAAAGAGTGCAATCATCTGCAATCCTTATTTCAAAATGTCAGGTTTTAAGGTAATGAAGGGATGTAGGGGAGGATAATGATTGTTTATTCTTTTACCAAGTGAAAAAACAAATGGACACCTTGGGAGACAAATAAGATGAGGTCCCCATCCTGAAGACCTTACAGTTTGGATTTTGCAGAATTATATACTGTAATATGCAGCAACAGCTTCAGAATATTATGGTTTATTTCTGTAAACACTAACTTTTAATAACCATGACAAGTTAAAATGGTGGGGCAGACAGTGAGTGTGGGAAGTTAGAAAGGAAGGTTGCCTAAATGTTACTCTATTTTTCCATTTTTCTCAATCTGTGTACATTTTTCTGTAGCAGAGACTCCAAATGAAAACAGGTTCTAAA